>NC_089820.1:66339916-66357416 GCF_029633855.1 Hoplias malabaricus
CGTGGGTTTCCTCCGGGTGACTGTCTGTGAGGAGTGTGGTGTGTTCTCTCTGTGTCTGCGTGGGTTTCCTCCGGGTGACTGTCTGTGAGGAGTGTGGTGTGTTCTCTCTGTGTCTGCGTGGGTTTCCTCCGGGTGATTGTCTGTGAGGAGTGTGGTGTGTTCTCTCTGTGTCTGCGTGGGTTTCCTCCGGGTGACTGTCTGTAAAGAGTTGGTGTGTTCTCCTTGTGTCTGCGTGGGTTTCCTCCGGGTGCTCCGATTTCCTCCCACTGTCCAAAAACACACGTTGAAAGATGGATTGGTGATTCAAAAGTGTCTGTAGGTGTGAGTGAATGTGTGTGTGTGTGTTTGTGTGTGTGTGTGTGTGTGGCCCTGTGAAGGACTGGCGCCCCCTCCAGGGTGTGTTCCTGCGTTGCACCCAACAATTCCGGGTAGGCTCCAGACCCACCTCGACCCTGAACTGGATAAGCGGTCACAGACAATAAATGAATGAACAATAGCTGAGGGAGTGCATTGGTGGTGGGTGTAGGCTGGAATTAATTTGGTTAATGCTAACACACACACACACAAAGACCACCAAGCTCATATAAATGTTCTCCTAATGAACTGAATATGAAAAAAAAAAGTGCATACCTTCTACCTCTGAGAATGAAATCTCCTGCTGTGATTTTTTTCTGCTCAAACACAGTGGTCACCAGTGTATTAACATCAGACCTGGTGATCCGGTGATAAGTCACCTCTTGGAGAAATAAGGAGAAGTGACCAAACACAGCCTGAAGGTGGCAATGTAGCGCTGCATTTTGCATTTTACATTTTTAAATGCAAAACGTTGTCATCATTGTTGTAAGCAGGGTCTAAATCTCTCCAGTTGTGAGGAAGCACAGTGCTTTTATTTTCTGCTTGAACACACGGCTCCAAATTTATATGGTCAGCAAGTTCAAAAGTTTCACTGCTCCACAGACAAATGCCGAAGGACTTTACACCACAGTTGCGATCGAGCACAGACCCCTTAACCCCATTCAACTCTAGTGTCCCTTTTCATTCCACGCTTTAAAAAGAGATTATAAAAACAGTGTATGCACAACTTAAGTCCACAGTGGGTGCGGGGTTCAGTCATTATTAAAAAGAAATGTTTCCAGAGATCTCCAGCAGACTAGTGTTTCTGGGAAATCAAGTTCTGGGCTGGAATGTTTTTTTAGATACGTTTATAATCAGGACACAGGATCCATTAAGAAAAATGGCATTCTGGAAAAAATATATAGGTCTCGGTACCACTGGGAACTTAGACAGCACCATGAGTCAGGTCTGATAAAAGTTTCATGTGTCCTGGTTATGAATGCACTAATTAAACACCAGCACAAAGCTGAACACGCCAGCGATGCTACACTGAGTTTAGAATTGAAATCCAAGTGTGAAATATATATAAAATATATATGAACATGAATATCAGCCTCTTTAAGGTGTGTACATAACGGACACTCTCAACCGTGCACACACAGCTCGTACAGTCTCCTCGGAAAAGCACGAAATGGGGTGTTGTGGAGCAGTCACACATAAACGATGAGTGTTAAAGTTAACCTCATTAATGCTCTTGTGGATAAATGCCATCAAATCCCCACAGCAATATTCAAACATCAAGTGTCTGGATTTCTCAGAAAGTATAGAAGCTCTCACTACGATTAAGGGGAGACGAACCTATAATTAATAATACGCTTCAATTCAGAAAAAATCAAAAATCAATAAGCAGCTGTCCACAAACATATGGCCACATAGTGAATGTGACAGAGTACAAATCTCCACCTGAAAAGACAAAGCGCATGTATTATGATTTTTATCTTCTTTCATTTATAATGAGGGGCCAGAGGACACACACGTGTCCAGTTTCCCCCTGTTGCTCCTTATAGTAAATGGATATGACTCGATGACATCACCAGTCAGACACACTCATCTGTCCGTCCATCTGGTCGTCCCCTGGCTCCCATCTCCCTCCCTGGTCCTGCATTTTTAAACACATCCATCTGCATTCCTTTAAGCACCTGTCCAGCCTCAAGGTTAATTAGCGAGCTCTGCTGAATTAATGGAGTTAGAGGTGGGGGGGTGGGTTTTCATGCTGAGGGTCCAGGTTGTTCAGAAGGTGCACTGTAATAAACCACAGGACACGGTGTGGAAAACACATCTATGGTATTTACAAATCTCATCTAAACACAACGTGTGTAACAGTTTCAACATCCTCAGAGATGTAAGGATTGGAGCAGGACCCTCTGGATCATCTGCACATGAGCTGAAGGTCACCCTACTCAAAGCCAAGCATCTGCTAGAGGGGTATAAAGCCCCCAAACATAGAAAACACACAGAGGAATGAAGTACCTAGCAACCTGAATGAGCTGGAATGAAGTTTGACTAATGTTTATGTGGCTGAATGCAGTCAAATGTCCACAAATGTTTGCGCATTTAGTGTATTGTAAAAAGACTGCCATAAAGAGAGAGAGAGAGAGAGACTGATAGAGACAGAAAGAAAAAGAGAAAGAGAGAGAGAGACAGATAGAGACAGAGAGAGAGAGAGAGAGAGAGAGAGAGAGAGGGACTGATAGAGACAAAGAGAGAGAGAGACTGATAGAGACAGAAAGAGAGAGAGAGACTGATAGAGACAGAGAGAGAGAAAGAGAGAGAGAGAGAGACTGATAGAAACAGAGTGAGAGAGAGAGACTGATAGAGACAGTGTGTGAGAGAGAGAGAGAGAGAGAGACTGATAGAGACAGAGAGAGACAGAGTGAGAGAGAGAGACTGATAGAGACAGAAAGAGAGAGAGAGAGACAGAGACAGTGTGAGAGAGAGAGAGAGAGAGACTGATAGAGACAGAAAGAGAGAGAGAGAGAGAGAGAGAGACAGAGAGAGAGAGAGACAGAGAGAGACAGACAGAGAATCACAAACGTTCTCTTGATTAAATAAAACTTGATTAAAAAACTTCCCTAAAATGATGTCAAGTGAAAAACAACAAAATGTCACCAACGTCCCTATAGATATCTTATTAAAGGTTGTAACTGTGGTGTGTGTGTGTGTGTGCGTGTGTGTGTGGCTTGTAGTGAAGGACGGGGTGAATTAATGAGGGAAGAATAGGACAGGGATGTTGGGGCTAGATGGAAGGAGGAGAGGCTGGGGTCAGTGTTCTCATCTTAAACTCTGATTATAAGCATTAGGACGGGAGGGGCAGGGGGGTGGACGGAGAGAGGGAAGCAGCATGATGGACAGAGAGAGAGAAAGTGAGGAGAGAGAGTATGATGGTGGGGGGGTAACGGTGACAATGATGGATGGCTCTGTGAGGTCAGGGCTGATGACTGTGCTCATGGTCAGAATATTGATGCGGCCCAACTCTGACATTTCACCACAGTAGCCTTGCTCCCACTGATTAAGCAAAAGCGTGTGTATGTAAATGCTCTTGTGACTACATGCTATAAGATACTGACAGAAATGTTCCAACACTCAGTATACACCTTTCAGGAAGAGTAGATTCAAGCCCCCTGTGCGGAGGTGTCCGTAATCTTTTGGCCAGAAAGTGTATCTAATTAAATGTACTTAAAGATTGAAGTGATTTTCCAGCTTAGCTCATGAATAAGACGCCCGTCTGCCTGTGTCTGAATATCAGAAGAGCGCGGCCTCACATATGATTTGAAATAAATTAATTTCTGTCCAACACTTAATATGAAACCTTGCGATGAAAGAACACATCAGAAGAGAGCAGATCAATAAGTTTCTTGCTTTTTTCCTTTTACAATATTTTGAAAGCCAAACAGAAAGGACCTCTGCTATAATGACCTTCAGTGCAGAGGCAGGGTGCTAAACACACTGCCCTGACCGTTAGTAATTAGGGCAGTTACTTCACTGAATACACTGTGACTGCAGAGTGATCTCTGTGCCCATTTCTCAGCAGTGATTCTGATTCGATTACACAGTGCATACAATAACCAGAGGAAGGGCGGCAAGGTCGTAAGGATGTCGGATTGCATCTGTAACCCCAAGAGGCCTCTGCAGATCAGCCCTGTCCAATCACTTTCTTTGGGTTATGGTCATAATAAGGTTTACACTGTTTGTCTTTACAGCCACTATGCTACAATTTACTTCATACACACCTCAAGTCCAGGACCGTTTATCGAACGCAAATGAAATCAGAAAGCAGTGATTTTTAAACCTGGTACATCTGTGACTTTTATGGGCTTGGGAACACTATGACACACTGTGGTCCGAAAAACTACTGTCTACTGTTAAATTCTTTACTGCATGTGACTGTTCAGTTAAAGGAACACTAGGTAGTAATAAGAAATATCATGCTTTCAAGGCAAATAAAAAGAAACAGAAAAGAAGTGCAAAGTTTTCCAGCGTAAAGTTTAAAATCCATAATCTGTGGTGATACAAGGTTTAAGTTGTATATCTTAAACCTAAGACACACACACATTCACTCACACACACCTATGGACACTTTTGAGTCGCCAATCCACCTACCAACGTGTGTTTTTGGACTGTGGGAGGAAACCGGAGCACCCGGAGGAAACCCATGCGGACACAGGGAGAACACACCACACAGACAGTCACCTGGAGGAAACCCACGCGGACACAGAGAGAACACACCACACTCCTCACAGACAGTCACCCGGAGGAAACCCACGCAGACACTGAGAGAACACACCACACTCCTCACAGACAGTCACCCGGAGGAAACCCACGCGGACACAGAGAGAACACACCACACTCCTCACAGACAGTCACCCGGAGGAAACCCACGCGGACACAGAGAGAACACACCACACTCTTCATAGACAGTCACCCGGAGCGGGAATCGAACCCACAACCTCCAGGTCTCTGGAGCTGTGTGACTGCGACATCTACCTGCTGCACCACCGTGCCGCCCTTTTTCTACTATATGTATTCATATTTTGGAGCCACGTATGCTATGCATCTAGACAACATACTGGTAAGAGATATCCATGCATATTTACAACTTTCAGCACCAAGCCACATTCGGTATGTGTTTAAAAATCATGCCTGTGAAGTGTGTACCATCCCCTTGTTTTTCTAAGGTTTTGTGGTGCTTCTCATCTTTTCTCTTTTCTGTGCTGATCTGAGACTCACGTTATTCATTCACACCTTCCCACACACTGCACGGCGAGGTGTGCCGTCAACAGAGAAGATGGCAAGCTCGCTGTTTTTCCAACCACAGCCTCTCTACCCTGTTCTGCTGGTTTGCGCTGTGTAGTGGGGAGTTCTGACCCATTAAATCGGAATGACTTGTGGGATTCACTACTGGGGGGCGCCTTTCCAGAAGTAACCACTTCATCTGGTGGAGTGTCAGTTCCATGTAGCTGCTCCCTGGTCCCCACCTCTGAAACATAGGCGTCTCAAAGCTACAGGCAATGACACTTCAGATTAACAAACCCATTACCCACAGCACTGCTTAGCAATACCCTTGCTTCTGCAGTCAAGCCACTGTAATTTATGCACAAACAGGGGCCAAGAAGCACATATTTAAGCTGGAATTAATTCCTGGAAGACAAACAGCGTTCTTCTAAAAGATAAAGATATGATTTTTATCAACAACCAGGTCACGCAGGGTGCTAACACACAGCTAGCAAGATCTCTACACACTCTAACACTCCTTATTATAATGTGCAGTATATCATCAAACGTTCTCTGTGCAAAAACTGCATAATCTCTGTAGAAAAACATCAACTAAAATGAGACGCCCTGGAGCAACTGCATATGTGTCTGAGGTCAGCTGTGTGTTATATCACAAATTCCTATTGTGTTGCCCCGTCAATTGCTACATTGCACCCAGTGGACTCCAACTCCCAGGGTTCTTTCTTGGGTGAGAAACAGAGCACAAATCAAGAGAGACAGAGTGTGCTACCAGTCACCTGAGTATTTATGTGTTATACCTTTTGGAAAGACTATTTAAACACCATGCTTCCTTTGTCACTTTCTTTTTGCTAAGCGTTTTTTGGTGTTTACTCTTAGTGTTTAGAGCCATTTCCTCGGCCTTATACTACTTTTTTTTACCTGGTCTTTATTTGTCCACCTTGACATGTGCTGCCTTTGTTTTGAACTATTGCTTGCTTCGCTCTGTGGGAAATGAGCTGCTAGTGAGCAGTGAGGGGTGGCGTTGGATTGGGGACAACTGGATGTTGTGTGTCTAGTCTAAAGAAGAAAATAACTATCCGGCTGGTTACTAGCGTGAAGAAGGAAAGTGAGTGTTTATCGTCTTATGAGGATGTATTAAAGCCAATGGAATGAATAACTGAAATAATGTCTTCGTCAGGGATGTCCATGACACCAAGACACACTCTGGATGTGCTTCAACAGCACGTCTACAGGTAACTGACTTTCTTTTTTGATTATTTATAATGAACATTTGAACACAATATATGCATAAATGTTAATAAATGACCATGTAAATGTTAACTAAGGGACCTCCACACTGCAGTTACGGCTGCTGCCATGATATAAGACGCACCACCCTCTCACCGGCCCACACTGGCAGTTCAGTAGTCTTACTAATCATAAGCCAACTTTGAAATGGAAGGAGCATTTTCCAGGTGTAGAGAAGATCAGCGCAGGGGCTACACATGGCATTATCAAACCGAGAGCAGCTCCATTAGCCCACCATTCACTTTCATGTGTCTCATTAGGGTCTTAAATCTCTCCCAGTGCCCAGGAGTCATGCCTGGCTTATAGAGCAAATGGTTCTTGGACAATTCGTGTGCGATATTAGTGAAGCAATTACACACAGCTGCTTAGCATTTTGTGTGTGGGATAATCATAAACATGAGCTTATGGTAAAGAGGAAGCTTAAATGTGTTTGAATGGATAAAAGTATTTGGGACTATGTTTGTATTATGAGATTGTGATTACCAGAGGAGTTAAAGTGCTTATATGGGAGCTTTGTGTGTGTGTGTGTGTGTGTGTGTGTGTGTGTAGTCGTTCATGACTACAAAAAAATAAAAAATAAATAAAACGTGGTTACACAGCAGTGGGAAAGACCATAATTAACCCAGAACAATCTGGTGTGGGCCAGGACAGAGGAGTGAGAGGAGGAGAGAAGGAGAAGAGGAGGAGGAAGAGAAGAGCGATGGGGGACATGTGCAGAGGTGGAGAGGCCTCACGACTCTGTGGAGACGAGCAAATGAGCATCAATTAACACTGTGTAGAAAAAAAAGCTGTTAAAGCAATCCCAGAGAAAAGCAAACGCAGAGAGGCAGGAGCTCTGCCGGGCACCAGCCCACGCTCCAGGCAGAATGGGGCCACGCACACACACACACACACACACACTTACACATACACATACCCAACATACACATTAGGAGTGTAAACATGGATCAGTCTGCACATGGCAATTTAAAACGGGTCATACTCCTATATAACAATGCTCAATTAAATAAGCACATTTTTCAGGCAAATTACTAAGTCACTTCAAAGTGACTCTAATCACAAACCCCACAACCCAGCACCACCAATACATACAAAATGGTGCACTGGTGTAAATGTAAGCAGCTGTATGTGTTTATTCATGTACCTCTTAAATCTGTATACAACAAAATCAAATCACAGTGGAATGATCAACAGCTTGGGGCTTCTCTGAGAATTGGAAAAAGAAACTAACTCATGCCTATAATTGTAAACAGTTATAAAAATATATCAAAGCCATTCTAGTTCACCATTTCTGCTGTGAAAGTTAAAGTAACACTAAGCAGCATTTTACCTTAAAAATGAGCTTCAAAATTACTGTGATGCTTCTTGAGCAGTAATATGGAGAACAGAGTCTCTTTCGTTGCTACTCTGGGCACTTTTGAGTCGCCAATCCACCTACCAACGTGTGTTGGTGGAGCGTAGAAGCACCCGGAGGAAACCCACGCAGACGCAGGTAAAACACACCACACTCCTCACAGTCAGTCACCTGGAGGAAACCCACGCAGACACAGGGAGAACACACCACACTCCTCACAGACAGTCACCCGGAGGAAACCCACGCAGACACAGGGAGAACACACCACACTCCTCACAGACAGTCACCCGGAGGAAACCCACACGGACACAGGGAGAACACACCACACTCCACACAGACAGTCACCCGGAGGAAACCCACGCAGACACAGGGAGAACACACCACACTCCTCACAGACAGTCACTCGGAGGAAACCCACACAGACACAGGGAGAACGTACCACACTCCTCACAGACAGTCACCCGGAGGAAACCCACGCAGACACAGGGAGAACACACCACACTCCTCACAGACAGTCACTCGGAGGAAACCCACACAGACACAGGGAGAACACACCACACTCCTCACAGACAGTCACCCGGAGCGGGAACCTGCTGCGCCACCATGCCGACTGCTTTCAGAACAGTGCTGTAACAATGAATTGCACTGTGCAACTTTTTTGCCCAGGAGCAAAAATATAAAATCTTCCCTAGTGTTGCTAAAGGGAATTTTGTAAGAACAGACATAATACAGAAACAAATATTAATATTTCAGACTTTTCCAGATGCAGAAACTGAAGATGTTCAGTTGGTTACTTTAGCCTTTGCTGCAAGAACAGGGAAGGCATTACTCTGGTGTACTCTGGTGTTTATATCACGCATCCAAAGGCTAAAATGGGCTGTGGAGGAAAACATTGTTGGAAGAAAGCTTATAAATTCTGTCTTCATCTTTAACTCCCTCCTCATTTCAAGAATGTGCTGATCAGGTGATACACGGTGGAAAATGTGCATGACTTCATACTGACACCTCACAAAAGTGAGAAGACTTATGAGGTGACCATCACCAAAAACGACTACCGTATACTTATACAGACACCTACACCTACACCTACACACACACACACGTTTACTTGCTTCAGGTCCATAGCATTCCTGTGGGTAAAATGAGTGTGAGAGAGCAAAAGAATGAGAGAGAGCAAAAGAGAGAGAGAGAGTTGCCATGGAGACCCAAACCGAGGGAAAGTGATTGGTCCATTTTGGGCCCCACTTCGCCCATATCATTTCAGTGAAGTAAGGAGCCTTTAAGAAACTGACAAGGGAGATAAGGTCTTTCAGCAGCTTCAGCTTGCACCATCTTCCTGGCTTCAGCGCCATTAGCACCAGCGGCAATGGAGGACCACTCTCTGACCACATTATGCAGATGTATGCACCCATCTATTTATAAGATATTGGGCATCATGATGGAGAAATAAGTGGTCCTGGTGTCTTAGTGCCTTGGAATGCAAAGCATTGGCTCTGCACATGCACATATACGCAAATGTATTCAAATGTATGCACCCACCTCAGCCTTGGTTTAAGAAGCCCCTGTTACTTTATGATCTGTTCAAAAAAAAAAAAACCAAAACATGCATTTCAACCACAGGTCAAAGCAGTGTGTTTCAATTAAATGCCTCAAAGGCCTAAAGCGTCAGGCTGGAATTGAGTTGCTGTGCTTACTGATAAATTCCTGGGAATGTATTGCTTGGAATTTCCCAGAATTGCACGCTAACAAGAATATTCTAGCCTTTTGGCTCAGTTTGACCAGGTATAATTTTGCAGACACCTGCTATTTCAACATTTTAAAATGTTATATATATATATATATATATATATATATATATATATATATATATATTTATATATACTGTAAGCAATGTATATGGATACACCTTAATAAAATAGGAATGGTTAGTGATATTAACTTTCTGTTTGTGGCACATTAGTATATGGGAGGGGGGAAACTTTTCAAGATGGGTAGTGACCATGGCGGCCATTCTGAAGTCGGCCATTTTGGTTCCAACTTTTGTTTTTTCAATGGGAAGAGGGTCATGTGACACATCAAACTTATTGGGAATTTCACAAGAAGAACTGTGCATATATATGGACAGGGGTTGGCACGCTGAAGCATATTCTATTAGCTTGTAAGGTTAGTTTGTCACTGGGTCGGTATACATGGAGACAATGAGGTGCTAAGGGTTTTTATATATAGGGTTTTAATAATGCATTGACGAATGGCTGTAGTAATAAAAAAGGTTTGTGCGTGAGGGGGAACGTTTTTGAGAATGTCTGCAGGCTACACATATTGATAGATTGGGGGGGAAACACGAGATTGGGAATTGCTGGTGCATGTACGTAAAAAGCTGCAAGTCCCAGAGTGCATTGTGTTAACTACACTGAGGCCAGACATGGTGCTCTACTCTGAAAGTAAAAGGATAGTTTATTTCATAGAGTTAACAGTTCCGTTTGAGGACGCGGACTTGCCGGCTAAGGTGAGGGAACGTGATTGGCAGGCACATGTAAGACTGGTGGAGATAGGTGTTAGGGGATTTGTAGCCAAGTCTGCCACATCTCTGCATCAGGGACCGGAAACTAAGGGCAGCTGAGAAGGAGATATCAGAAACAGCGGAAAGGTTGTCTGAGAGCACAGATTACTTGGTGAAATGCACTGTAGAGATGCTATTCTGATTGTTGGGGATGTAGCACGTAAGGTCACATGGAACTGGTGGCACTGAGCATGCATTAACGGTGTCAGTGGGGCTAGGTACAGTGTGGATTTATGGTTGTTGGTGGTAAAGGGTGAGGTAGGACTGTAAAACTGGCTTGGAGGGGGGTGGGGATGGGACACCAGACTACACTGTTGAGCCTTCTGGAGGTTTCATGGGCTTAATTAAGTGAAACACCAATGAGGGAAGGTTATTATCAAGGTTATCAATTGGTATTTTACCTCCTTTGATGCAGCAGCAGTTTCTAGCATTCTGGCAAGTCTTTTGGAACAGATTTTTGATTGCATTCAGCCAGAACATATGTGAGGCTGTGTACTGATGCTGGATGATTAGTTCTGATCACAAACAAGGCTCCAACTACCCCCAATGGCAATGTCACTGCTCCATAGCATTTTAGCTGATGCTTGTCATTGTGACTTTAAGCTCTTGAGCATCCAATTTGGTTCAAGCTGTTCTATAGAGAGATTATACAAGCTGTGTGTGCAAAATTCAGTGTCTGTGTCTATAGTGTTTGCACCTTACAGTAGCTCAGTTCACTTATGTAAGGGATGTGTTTCTTCACAAGCTGAAGATGGAAAGTTTATGATGCAAGATGTTGGCCTAAAAATAAATATTTGCAGGCGTCCTAAGGCAAAACACTCCCCATAGAAATCAAATTATTTTCAAATTCTCCATTAATTTTCCATTATTCAAATGAACTCATGAATTCATCCACCTCCGCCTGTAAGATTAAGAAGCCCCTGTTCTTATAGCTCTTAAACACATTAAAGCAACATAATTTAATGAAGTGCCTCCAAGGCTGGGAGTGTCAAGCTGTAATTGAGTTGCTTTGCTTACACCAAGATCCCCCTAGATTCAGTATTTTTTGCCATTTGTCGGAAGGTTTTAATATAATTCCTGTGCCAGCGGGGTCTTTTCTGCTCACCGAACACATATTAAAACGCGTGGGCTTTTGTTTCCTCGCAACCTTTCAGCTCAGTTTGGCGAGATATCAAGGCGCCGTTTTGCAGACTGGTGACTGCATCATCTTCGTCTGTCCCAATAAGGCCCAGACACTGTGATTAGAACAGAATAAACAGTAGCCATTCATCCTTAGCCTCAGAGCTCAGCTTCAAAGCAGCTCTTAGAAATCTGAAATTTACAGCATGAAATGTACACAGAAATCTCCGAATAATCAGAGAGTTAAGATGGAATCAATGTCATTCTGAGTGGTTTGATATAAGATGCTCCGTTCTACAGAAACTCCCACTTGTTCACAGCGGTGGTAATAAGCATTTAACTCCTCTTTAAGCGCTTCAGGGAAAGTTATTACGTTATGTGGTTACAAATACACAGGCGGATGCCTCAGATACTGTTTTACACTTTTACTGAAACAAAGTTGTGCCCTTTTAAACATGCATTAATTGAGGAGGGATACGTGCAGTATGTTATGAGGCAAAATGTGCAATAGTGACTGATTTGGTATTAGTGCTATATTAATTTAAATTCAACATTATATTTTACCACAATACACTGCATTATAAATGATTAACTTCAACGTTAAATTAGTTATAACTG
Source organism: Hoplias malabaricus (assembly GCF_029633855.1). Classification (NCBI taxonomy): domain Eukaryota; kingdom Metazoa; phylum Chordata; class Actinopteri; order Characiformes; family Erythrinidae; genus Hoplias; species Hoplias malabaricus. Next base: position 66,351,982 of record NC_089820.1, read on the forward strand.
TTAAACAACTGGAGAAGGAGCATGGCATAATAGAGGAGCTGTTTCTCCTTAGAATTAACCAAAATGTATAGTTTCTAATGTTTGATTCTTTGACGTTTATTCAGAATTTAATCGTAAGACCTAACAACTTCTAGGTAAGGATTGTAATATTACGGCTGTAATATTCCATCCATTATATCATTCATTCATTGTCTGTAATCCTTATCCAGTTCAGGGTCGCAGTGGGTCCAGAACCTACCTGGTATCATTGGGCGGGAATACACCCTGGAGGGGGCGCCAGTCCTTCACATGGCAACACAGACACACACACATTCACTCACACACACACACCTACGGACACTTTTGAGTCGCCAATCCACCTACCAACGTGTGTTTTTGGACTGTGGGAGGAAACCGGAGCACCCGGAGGAAACCCACGCGGACACAGGGAGAACACAGCACACTCCTCACAGACAGTCACCCGGAGGAAACCCACACAGACACAGGGAGAACACACCACAGTCCTCACAGACAGTCACCCGGAGGAAACCCACACAGACACAGAGAGAACACACCACACTCCTCACAGACAGTCACCCGGAGGAAACCCACACAGACACAGGGAGAACACACCACACTCCTCACAGACAGTCACCCGGAGGAAACCCATGCAGACACAGGGAGAACACACCACACTCCTCACAGACAATCACCCGGAGGAAACCCATGCAGACACAGAGAGAACACACCACACTCCTCACAGACAGTCACCCGGAGGAAACCCACACAGAAACAGGGAGAACACACCACACTCCTCACAGACAGTCACCTGGAGGAAACCCACGCAGACACAGGGAGAACACACCACACTCCTCACAGACAGTCACCCGGAGGAAACCCACGCAGACACAGGGAGAACACACCACACCCCTCACAGACAGTCACCCGGAGGAAACCCACACAGACACAGAGAGAACACACCACACTCCTCACAGACAGTCACAAGGAGGAAACCCACACAGACACAGGGAGAACGCACCACACTCCTCACAGACAGTCACCCGGAGGAAACCCACACAGACACAGGGAGAACGCACCACACTCCTCACAGACAATCACCCGGAGCGGGAATCGAACCAACACTGTATTCTTCATTAATCTGGGTAAATAAAACCAAGAAAATCATTAGCAGTCATACTGTAATTATAAGGACCTCAGGAGCTGAATGGAAGGCCTTAGATAATATATTAACTAACAGTAAGCCTATTGACTCCATTGACTTTAGCAAACTAATAAAGAGTAAGCTGTGATTGTCATAGATGTGTATCAGAAGTCACTACACCTTCAACACTTACCCATAGTTATGGCACAGATCTATCACACACTACTCTTACCATTCAGATCATCTTTATTTGCAGTCTTTAAGTAAGAGTCACAGCAATGCTGGCAGTGTCAGACAGGCGAGTGTTTGGCAGCACAGGGCACAATTAATACAGAGCCCCCCAGTGCCCACCAGAGCAGATGGCAGGCGGAAAGGACCTGAAAGTCCTCAGCTGTGACGCTCTGAGCAGCTGGCACAGTGACGCCTGCCAACCAGGTAGAGACAGACTGCCAATCTAGTCACAATACTTCCCTACAGAGACCCCATACATTCTCCCATACAGAGCGCTCGTTCATATACACCCCATGCAATCCGTATAATACCTGGCAAGCTGTATTAAGAACCAGCAACATGGTATCCGAGTGCTACAGCTATGTGGTCAGGCATTACATGGATCATATGAACACTGAGATTAGAGGAGAGCTCACACAGACATGAATGAGCCATGAATGAGGTCTCAGCTCTAAAGGGGTTTAAAGCTGTCAGTCAACTTGCAGTACCACCAGAGGATTATCAATTCAATGTCAATTACATTATACACTCAACAATTATTGGATGCCTGCTCATCCAACATTCCGTTTTTGGGAATTAACGGGGAAATCAGCCAAAAAGACCCTAGTGAAGTCAGGTACTGATGTTCGATGAGTACTTGTGGATCTGAAACTTCACTCCAACACATCTCAAAAGAGGGTGTGCCTGAGAGAGGCTGGGTTATGTTTTTGTAGCCTTACATCTTTAGCCTATGTCTGGCATTAAGCATGGACAACTGCTTCACAGTCCAGTGTGTCCCTTTTTAAGCAGCTGAGTTTACTCATATGAAGCATTGTCCACAAACATTTGGCCATGCAGTTTAGAGTCTTTCATTTCTGTGTGTGTGTAAACGCACTGATCTCAAGTTGTCTCTGGATCCGGCCCTTGCAACGCTCCCTGTAGCTCGACTGTGTGGCATTGTATTCCGTCATCACCTCCACAAACTTTCGGGACAGAGTGGAGTGCTGTGAAAAGAGGGGGGCGAGAGAGAGAGAGAGAGAGACAGAGACATATATGAAGGTATTACAAACCATTAGCAAACTTCCATCATCCCAGGGCTAACGCAAGTCTCAGTATCAGAACAGGTTGGAGCGACTAGAACAGGCAAAATTCTGGAAAAATTTAGGCACAAGGCAAGAGTTGTGTTTGGACAAATTAGTCCTAACTAATGTCAGCAAACCTCCATTTCACTAAAGCCACATGGGAGTGGGTCCCTTCTTTGCAGCAATAAAAGCAGGTCTGGAACTCAGCAGTTATTGAGTCAGCAGAGCGTTGTTGACTTTATTGCACTCTGTGAGTACACTTTGTAACTTTATGTGGTCTGCCACTTTGTAGCTGAGTTGCTGTGGTTCCTAAATGCTTCCACTTTTCAATAATACCATTCACAATTGATAGTACTACACACGATTTTAGTGAGGTTTTTGGAGTGACCCATTCTTCCACAAATCAAATCAAATCAAATTTATTTGTATAGCGCTTTTTACAACTGACGTTGTCACAAAGCAGCTTCACAGTTTCAAAACAGAACATTTAAATAAAAGCCCAATGCAAGCAAGCCGAAGGCGACAGTGGCAAGGAAAAACTCCCTCGAGGCTGGAGGAAGAAACCTTGGGAGGAACCAAGACTCACAAAGGGGACCCATCCTCCTCTGATCAAACTATAGATTGAATTTTAAATGATCACCAATGAAGTGTCATTATGCTACATAATAATAATAATAATAATAATAATAATAATAATAATAATAAGGTGAGCAGCTGGTCTGGTCTGCAGGAGAATCCAGCAAACAGTCTTCCATCAGTGGGCCACCATTCTCTCAGAAAAAAACAGTAAAACAGTAAAAGGGAAGCAGTTAGTTTAGTTGAGTGCAGCAGAGAATAAGAGCATGTGAATATTTTAGTGTAGTGACGGATCAGACTGTAACAGACTGGGAGTAGGGAAACCAGAAGGAGCTCAGGCAAAGACATCCTTTCGTTCCAAGCAAGAGAAATTGTGAGCACATCATCCAGGTTTACCCTGATTCTCCATGTCCATGAGTTCCTGAAACGACAACCTTCAACTAGACAGAGGTTAGTTGCCAAAGGCTAAACTGAACAAGTGTGTTTTGAGCCTAGACTTAAACATAGTGACTGTGTCTGCGTCCCGAACACTAGCTGGAAGATTGTTCCAGAGCTGAGGGGCTTTGTAGGAGAAGGCTTTCCCCCCCGCTGAAGTCTTATGAATTCTGGGTACTAGTAAGAGGCCGGCGCCCTGAGATCTGAGTAATCTTGGTGGTTCATAGTGTGTGATGAGGTCTCGCAGGTATTCAGGGGCGAGACCATGTAAGGATTTATACGTGAGTAAAAGAATTTTGTAATCAATACGGAATTTAACTGGAAGCCAGTGAAGGGCCGATAAGACTGGACTGATATGATCAAATTTTCTAGTCTTAGTGAGGACCCTGGCTGCAGCATTTTGAATTAACTGGAGTTTACTCAGGTTTCTGCTGGAGCATCCTGATAAAAGTGCATTGCAATAATCTAATCTTGATGTAATAAAAGCGTGAATTAATTTTTCCGCATCTGGGAGGGATAAGGAATTTCTTAACTTAGCGAGGTTCCGAAGATGTAGGAAAGCTATTCTTGTAATGTTACCTGTATGCTGATCAAATGATAGATCTGAATCAATTATAACACCCAGATTTTTAGCTGATGAGCTCGGGAGAACAGGGAAGTCAAAATTATGTATTAAATCTGATACCTTATTTATAGCAGGTTTTGGACCTAGAAGGAGAACCTCGGTTTTGTCGCTGTTTAGCAGAAGGAAATTGTATGACATCCAATGCTTCACTTCTTTAACACAGTCCTCCATTTTCTTTAGTGTAGGTTTGTCATCTGGTTTGGCTGATATGTATAACTGTGTGTCATCTGCATAACTGTGGAAGGTAATGCCATGCCTGCTAATAACTCTGCCCAGTGGCAGCATGTATAATATGAATAGTAAAGGTCCTAAAATGGAGCCTTGGGGAACTCCAAATCTCATTTTTGTATGAGTAGAAGAAACATTATTTACGTTTACAAACTGATAGCGATCTGTGAGGTAAGACTTAAACCATGATAGGGCTGTTCCTGTTATTCCAACCATGTTTTTTAATCTTTCTAGCAGAATAGTATGATCAATTGTATCGAAAGCTGCACTGAGGTCTAGTAGAACTAGCATGGATACGCAGCCTCGATCAGAGGCGAGAAGAAGGTCGTTTGTTATCTTAACTAAAGCTGTTTCGGTGCTATGGTGTGGCCTAAAACCAGATTGAAATTTTTCATATATGTTATTCTTATGCAAGTATGACCTAAGTTGTTGGGCCACAACTTTTTCTAAGATCTTAGATATGAAGGGAAGGTTAGAGATGGGTCTGTAATTGGATAGTACACTAGGATCAAGATTCGGTTTTTTGATTAGGGGCTTAATAACTGCTAGTTTAAATGCTTTGGGTATGTGACCTAGTCTAAGGGATGAATTTATGATTGTTAAAATGGGATTGATTATGACTGGTAATACTTCTTTAAATAGTTTTGTTGGTATTGCATCAAGTGTGCAGGTCGTACAATTTGACGAATAGATGATTTTCTCCAGTTCTAGCTGTGGTAGTGGGTCAAAGTCCTCTAGTCTTTCTTCTATGTTTTGTTCTATATCATCCACACCAGATGACAGACAGGCTGGATTTAGTAATATGGTATTTATTGTTTGTCTAATATTTTCAATCTTATTGTTAAAAAAGTCCATAAAAGCATTGCTGGTGTGAATGGCTGGGATCTGTGGATCAGTAGCTGTCCGATTGTTTGTAAGTTTAGAGATTACATTAAAGAGTACTCTAGGATTGTGTTTATTATTTTCAATCAGTGAGGACAGATGTGCTGAACGTGCACTGACGAGTGCCTTTCTATATTGGATAAGGCTGTCTTTCCAGGCACAGTGAAATACTTCCAGTTTAGTCGACCGCCATTTCCGCTCTAATTTCCTTACGGTTTGTTTTAAGGTGAGTGTTTCTTCATTATACCAGGGAGCG
>NC_089820.1:66362416-66524916 GCF_029633855.1 Hoplias malabaricus
TGCTCGAACAGAAGGAAACCCAACCGTTAATCAACTTTCAGACCACAGAGGGAGAGAAGGGGAGGGCTTATCCAGACTCTGAGTGAACGAGGGGCAGAGACAGAAATAGACCGAGACAGTCAAATAGAGATAGATCACCGAAGTGGAGAAATGGAAAGAGAGCGATAGCAAGGAGGCGTGGGTGATGTGGTAAAAATGTTTCATACGTTATAAACATCAAAGGCTTCAGAATAGATGTGTCTCTTGTGGAGCTGTTAAACATGACACTTACATTACACCATTTAAATGAATATTGAAATTTTATTCCAACATTTTTCATACAATTGATTACAGAATACAGGAGTATTAATCATATAATGATATTAATAAATAATATATAACTGCAGTATGTGCGGCACACAGCTCCAGGGGCCTGGAGGTTGTGGGTTCGATTCCCGCTCCGGGTGACTGTCTGTGAGGAGTGTGGTGTGTTCTCTCTGTGTCTGCGTGGGTTTCCTCCGGGTGACTGTCTGTGAGGAGTGTGGTGTGTTCTCTCTGTGTCTGCGTGGGTTTCCTCCGGGTGACCTGTCTGTGAGGATTGGAACCCCCTCCAGGTTGTGTTCCTGCCTTGTGCCCAATGATTCCAGGTAGGCTCTGGACCCATCGTGACCCTGAACTGGATAAGGGTTACAGATAATGAATGAATGAATGAATGAATATAAGTGCAGTGGAGCAGTTGCATATGAATCTAACGTACACGAGTACGTAAAACTTGGGGATAATGTAAAGTGAACCAATAGCATTGGGCTGTAAAGTAGCACCCCTTGAGGTTTTGTTTGCTTTAAGGACAAGTTCTGGATCACAAACTCCACTCCAACTCATTCCAAAAGTACTAAACTCTGCTCCACCCCTCCAGAGAATGCAGCTCCACTGATCCACAGCTCAATGCTTGGGGGCCTTAAACCCCTCCAACCCATGTTTTGCTTTGGACATAGAGACTTTTGGCTCAAAACATCACAAATAAACACCTGGGTCCTTTGGATATATCCTTAGAGAAGAATATATTGATGATAACAATATCATGTAATTCTCCTGACAGCAGGTCTCTTTCACTCTTCACAAACCGGGCTGATCATGCACTACTATGGAGTGCACAGTAAAATGCTGTGGAAAATGCAGTCCTGTGAATAGGGTCAGAGAAAGTGCTGATCTAGAGATGTCCCTCCTTTCATAGCTAAATGAATAGTATTGTCTAGAAAGGTGATCATGGCGCTGCAGCTGCTGAACCGACACAGTGACATGCTGGAAGTTTCCACACCAGTGATATGCTCCATAGAAATCACACTTAAAGGCAAAACACCAATGGCCTTTAGCCCCGCCTCCCTGCTCATTCAACATTCCGGGTTGTCCTAACAGGCCTGTCGCTGTGATGTCATAGAGGACGTGGCAGTTACAGATACATCCAATAATTGCAGACGGGGCAATTGTGAACACATCCGATGACTGCAGAGTGCTGATAAGTTAGTTGTCGATACTTCCAATGACTGCAGATGAGGCACTTACAGATACAGCCAATGAGTGCAGACTGCAGACGAGGTGGTATCAAATATGTCCAATGACTACAGATTGCAGATGGGGTAGTATCAAATATGTGCAATGACTGCAGACGGGGCTGGTTTAACTATAACATAGACATTAGACTGTACAATACGAAATACAAAAAAATAAGTGCCACCTAGAGGTGGTAGATGAGAATTTCAAAGCACTAGTTTCTATGCAATTCTGCACTGTCACTGTAAGCTAACTGCATCAGATTGCATTTGGTGGACAATTGTTGATACGCCCACAACTTGACACATGAAACTCATGCCTGGCACCAACTGACACTCTCAGAAACAAGCTCTTTAAGATGCAGATATTTTTGTTTCACCCAATCTGTTCAGTTGTAAACAACACCGCCGCTAGCTTTAACTCTGTAACCTGCAAAGCACTGTATACATCCGCAATAATTCCTCATGCTAATGTTAATTACATAACTGCCTGGAAATAATACACTATCAGTATATATTCATAAACGCATAGATGCCCCAATAGTACACTTACCAAGCCCTGACAAATAGAAAGGGATGCTCAGGAGCACATGGATCTTGGGTGGGTCAGTGAAACTGCATTCCCTGGAGTGAAGGAGCTGCATACAACACTTTTGGGATGAGTTTGGATGGAGTTTGTAACCAAGAACTAATCACCCATTCCTCAGTACCTGACCTCACTCAATCTCTAGTGGCTGAATGCCATCAAATCCACAGGGAAACGTTCCAGTATCTTGCGTCAGGTTTTCCCACTAGAATCTGATACTACAGAAAATGGGTGACACATAATTAAAAACCTAATTAATACCCTTCATTTCAGAAGAATGTATGGAAGAGCCGGTGTCCACAAACATTTGGCCACAGACTGTACATCTGATACAGTTTCACATATCTTACACGAATGATTTTTTGTTGTTTATTCCAACTAATAATCCAAATAAGCCAGTAACAGATACCATCAACAATGGACAACATATTGGACGACAAAAAATATGGAGCTCTTCCATCTGGTTCCCTGGAGACTGTATAAACAGAATGGCTGATGGGTAACGTAGTTCAACAGAGCTCAGTGCTGCTGAGTGGTCAAAGAGCGATGGACTTTGGACTTGAAATCCCATAAGCCCCTTAGAGAAAGGTCTCAGCTGCCACAGCTGCAGTGTGACGGTGTGATATAATTGGAGTGTGTGTGCGTGTGTGTGTGGTTTTGAATGCCAGCTGACATTTCTGACAGTCGCTGTCAGTGTAGATGAGGCTGTGCTCATGAGAAGGAAACCACCATCACACTGTTCAGCATCTGCAGCACACTCTGGGCCCTATATGCTACACCTACTCAGATTCAGATTGGAGTTTGGAGGTGGCAGAATTTAGTGGGTGGAGCTGATTGTTTGTAGTGTGTTATTTAGTTATTTAGTGGGTGGAGCTGGGTTTAGGTTGTGCGCATATATTAGTCAGAAGTGCATGTTGTTAGTAGGGGGAGCTCTGTACAGTTGGTAGGTCAAGCAAAAACCCGTGTGGTGGGGAGCCCAAGAGTTTAGTCCCATGTGCAGCAGCAGGCCAGCTGTTAAAGTACCACAAACAGGCTTGATTCCTGATAACCTGGGATTACACAGCTGAGCTCTAAAAAATAAACTCATGTAGCTTTTTTCTGGTTCCCTGTCGCTCTTTCATTTTTATTCCAGCATCTGAACATCTACAGCTTCTCCACAGGGAGCGATAAACAGACCCTCCAAAGACGACCCACAGAGGGTCCTGATGAAATATGGATGAGTCTTCGCAGGAGAGTGGCGGGGACCTAGACTTTGAAGAGTTAAATCACATGTCCAACTGGAAACACACACACACACACACACACACACACACAGGAGGAGAGCAACGTAGAAAGCATGGTATAAAGTATAAGCCTTTATTGAATTCTTTATTGAAGAAATCACTCCTACGCTTTAAAGCAATATATATATATATATATATTCGGGACTGGTCTCACTAAAACAGCAATAGCTTGGTTTTGATCCTATCTCACAGACAGGCAACAAAATCGTCACACTTGGTAGTTTCCGATCAAATTCTTCTACTCTCGCTCATGGTGTCCCCCAGGGTTCAGTTCTTGGCCCCCTTCTATTCATAATCTACTTACTCCCACTTGGTGACATTATCCGACATCATGGTCTTCAGTTTCACTGTTATGGCTCTGCATTTCCTACAACTAAACAGCAAAAAATCTGAAGCCATTCCCCTTCTACTCTCAAGACACTTGGCAAATCTACTCTATCTATCCTCTGCGAATAAGGTCCATAACCTCGGTATTATCATGGACTCTACACTTTCTCGAGGCCCATATTAATAACATCACCAAAATAGCCCTTTTTCAGCTTAAAAACATTGCAAGACTGTGTCCTTCTCTCCCTGACTCTGTGGCTGAAACTAATTCATGCTTTTATTACATCTAGGCTGGATTACTGCAACGCAGTACTAGTTAGGCTCCCTGCTAATTTGCTCAAAAAGCTTCAATACAAGCAGAATTCAGCAGCAAGAGGTCTCACTCACACAAGATCATTGGAAAAGACCTCCACTGGCTTCCAGTTCATTACAGAATCCAATACAAAGTCCTACTCCTAGTTTTTAAATCTTTACATGATCTGGCTCCTGACTGCCTCTCTTCTCTGTCGTCCAGACACACTCCTTCACGCTCACTTCGGTCGGCTGACACTCACTGGCTCTCTGTTCCTCCTGCCAAACTACGCAGGTGTGGGGACAGAGCTTTTATGGGGACAGTGTTCCAGGCCCAAAGTTATGGAACACTATCCCCTTGCATCTTCGTCTCTGTCTGTCATTTTCCACCTTTAAAAAGAATTTATCGGTTAAACAGTCTGGCCCACTGTCACTGCATGACAAGTGCCTGCTAATTAAAATAATATGTGGGTCTGGCCATTTTGAAACAAAACATGAGAATCTACACACACACACACACACACACACACACACGCCAAGCTCTCTGTTGATCTCAAACAGTGTTACACACAAATCGCTCCTTTGTCTCAGCCTCAGAGACACTGATCATCAGGTTACAACAACACACTCCACTGGCAAAATGGCCGCCTAAATAAATAAACACTACACCATCATTAACCAATCATTATTGCCATGGTGCCTCAGTGGTTAGAAATGTCATCAAAACAATATTTAATCACTTCTCTCTCTCTTGTGTGTGTGTGTGTGTATGAAATTATTGACGTGTAGTTTAAGAGGGATACATGTGTGTGGGCGAATGTGTGTGTTTTTGTCGATAGGTAGTGGAAGAGGAATGCTTTACTGTGTGTGTTTGAATTTATCGATGTAGTGGAAGAGGAATGAATTTGTGTGTGTGTGTGTGTGTGTGTGTGAGAACTGCTGTAATGTAATGTATAATCTCAGTGTCTCTTGCCTGATTACATTTAGTGTAATTGCCTTCAATTAAACATTAATGAGAATCAAACTCCTTGCTGTTTGGATGGTGAATCAAATATGAAACAAACCTACGGCAACAAACAAACAGCCGATTTCACAGCCTGCTTTAACTGAGGTGTAACTTTGTAATTAATACGGATCGCTATGATCCCATGTGCCAATTGCTTTATATGAATTTGTGGCTTGTACAGACACACACACACACACACACACACACACACACACCAACAGCGCATACACAGGGGCATAAATCACTCTCTAATGACCTAGAAAGCCCTGAGAGCGCTGCACTACTGTTTTATAGTAAATAACAGCAGAATCTCGAGTGTGTTATAATATTACCTTCCCTGCTTCTCTTCTTGCCCTCGGACTTGGACAGATTTGGCAAAACCTAAAACTCATGCTCCTGCGGATTAAACAAGATGCCAAATGCCAAAATACATTTTGAGGAATAGCAGGCGCAGCTGTGTGTATGTGTGTGTGTTTGTCTGAGGAACAGGGCCACAGGTGTGTGTAGGGAATAAAGGTTTTGTGTGTGTCATTCCCGCACAATAGCAGCATGATCTTCACCTGTATCGAGCGCACACCGTGAAAGATGGACACCATGGAAAGCCAGACACGGCAGAAATGAAGACGTTAAACCAGCGCGTGTGGCTGGGAGCTGTTTTCTATGCTAATGGTTTTGCCCCGTGAGCTCATAGGGACAGCAAACACTTAAACCTCTCCCACAGACAAGCTCAAGCCCCCCCACCTTCTTCTCTTCTTCTGCCAACTCGAGTAAAATGGCCTCGGATAAAGGAGGCCAAGCAGAGTCACGAGCCAGGGTGAGACTTTGTCATTTCGCTGCCCATTATATGGAACGTCCACAGAACTGCCCTCAGGGTCTGACACACAGTTGAGAAGAGGGAGCGTCATTCTCAGTAAATGTCTCCTCATGGGCCGTTCAGTCCAGTTTCAATGGTCTGAGATGTCAGGGGAATAATCAGAGAAATTAAGGATAGCAAACCAGGCTCGTGGAGCATTTGATGGAATTGAGCCATGAGCACTTTATTGTGATCAGACACTGAAGTAGGAATATTCACTTTGGATCCCAAGCACTACAGGATGGTACTGAGTCAATCAGAGCCAGACCGTCCTATATGCACAGTACTTTGCACAAAGCCTTGCAAATTAATGAAGACCCCCTTCTCCCCCTTGAACCAAGAAACAGAGAGTCAGTGTCTCATATTAATCAAAAGATGATGCAAAACTATACTTCTGGACATTAGAATCTGACAAAAGACTCCACAAGTGTGAACGGTTTTTGTTAAACCTTAAACAGTGAAGTCATTACAGGTGCCTGGATGAAACTGCTGCACCATTTAAGGTGACACAAGTTGGAGAATAAACACCTAAGCTGGCTTCTTTTTTCTTCAATCCCACCTTAAATGCTACAGCTATTATAGAATTAGCATTAGCTCCTTGTTCAGCAGCTGCTTATTTGATTTTTCTGTTCCACCTTATATTGGAGTTCAATTCAAATGATACAACTTGGTTTCTTATCCTTATAGTTATTCCACCTTAAATTCTACATCTGCACTGCCGTGTGTTCATATTCGTTGGAAACTCAAACACAAAATGAAGAACTGGCGCTTTAAAAACAGCGACCTCTGTTAGGACCAGTCTAAAGACGATATATGGATGTGATGGTGATTATACTCCTCTATCATGTTATAACAAGGTTGTGGTTATGCAGGTTCTCAACGTTAAGTTGTAGCCTAGTTTAGTTACATCTAGATTTAAGATGGAATGTAACTGATACTAAAGAATGAACTGATTGGAATTGGGGCGGCACGGTGGAGCAGCAGGTAGTGTCCCAGTCACACAGCTCCAGGGACCTGGAGGTTGTGGGTTCGATTTTCGCTCCGGGTGACTGTCTGTGAGGAGCGTGGTGTGTTCTCTCTGTGTCTGCGTGGGTTTCCTCGGGTGACTGTCTGTGAGGAGTGTGGTGTGTTCTCTCTGTGTCTACGTGGGTTTCCTCCGGGTGACTGTCTGTGAGGAGCGTGGTGTGTTCTCTCTGTGTCTGCGTGGGTTTCCTCCGGGTGACTGTCTGTGAGGAGTGTGGTGTGTTCTCTCTGTGTCTGTGTGGGTTTCCTCTGGGTGACTGTCTGTGAGGAGTGTGGTGTGTTCTCTCTGTGTCTGTGTGGGTTTCCTCTGGGTGACTGTCTGTGAGGAGTGTGGTGTGCTCTCCCTGTGTCTGCGTGGGTTTCCTCCGGGTGACTGTCTGTGAGGAGTGTGGTGTGTTCTCCCTGTGTCTGCGTGGGTTTCCTCCGGGTGACTGTCTGTGAGGAGTGTGGTGTGTTCTCTCTGTGTCTGTGTGGGTTTCCTCCGGGTGACTGTCTGTGAGGACTGTGGTGTGTTCTCCCTGTATCTGCGTGGGTTTCCTCAATGAAACCACGAACACCAAATGTCAGCTGGATTTAAAAAATGCTCCCAGCTTGTGTGAACACAGATTAAAACAGATACAAGAGAGGGGATATTTTTGGCCTTGTGTGATTTCTGCTCTGGTGCTTTAACTGTGTGAAACCTGCCAGAAACATCCTTGGGAACATGATTAAAAATTCTGTGCTAATTAATGGCATATGTATATACATTTGCTGATGAAAAAAAATCAACAAAACACAACAGCGACAGCAACTGTGACAAAAGATATTGTAAAAAATAGAGATTCACGAGAGGGAGTGTGAGGGGAAGCTGAGAGGTGGACGGCCTTGAATCAGTGGGCTGCTGATAAAATATGCAAATGCAGATGGAAATCCACGTCAGCCGGCCCAGAATTATTTACTATGGATTTCTCTTTTACCGACTTTACTCCCATCCATCATTAAAATGAAAACGTGCAATTATTTGTCACTGTACAACAAAATGTGTCTTCACAAATGTGTGCAGGGATGGGTTTGGTGCCTTGCTCAAGGGCACCTCAGTCGTTGATGGAAGGAAGACGACAGTGTTGTTTCTTAATTCCCAGTGCCACCCATTTTCCTGCCATTCGTGGGAAATGAACCAATGACCTTTCAGTCCTAAGCCTTCTTCTCTATGTTTTATTATAAAGACAAGGTGCCACTAGTGGGCTTGGCTGGCCAAAATAGTGAAGTTTGCCCCTCTCCCTTAGACCTGTACTAGAGCTATCTATCTCTCTCTCTTCAAATACTCCTTGGATGTGTGGCCGACAAAAATCTCCATCAAAAGCTGAACGTGCAACAAGGAAAACTGTGAGAACTGTGGCGTGGAGCTGTGTTCAGCCCAAACAAGTGTGCTATCCCTCTTCCTTCTTCCCCATTCAGGAGCTTTCCCTCTCATTAACCATTTCCTAGAGCTCAGCCCCCCTTAGGAGGAGGCTATGGGGAAGGAACCGATGTAGAAGGCGGGGCTAGGGTAGTAGGAGAGAGCTGGGAGAGATATAATAAGAGGGAGAGCTCCCCTATCCCCCATCCCGGAGCTCTCCCTCTTATTATATCTTTCCCAGCTCTCTCCTACTGCCCTAGCCCCCCCTCCTACATCAGTTCCTTCTCCCTAGCCTCCTCCTAAGGCTTAGCCTGCCCTTTTGGCATCTCCAGACAAAGGTGAGGTGGTAATTTGTCATCGAAATATCACGGCAGGATCACATTTACATATGTTAACAAGCCCTCCCCAAAGGTGCCAACATCAAAGCCTCAACATGAGCGCCCGCAAAGTAATCAGATTCATTTAATGTTCTTCTAAACTTTGGTGGGGGAAGAATTATCAGGAAATTTGCATTAACAAAGGGAACGGTTGATGTAAGCTTGCCAGGAAATACGTAATCAGACCTGAGATATAGCACTGCTGCAGGTTTATGGGCCTCCGATTTGCATTTCAAAAGGAAGGATGAGGTTGAAAGTATTTAAGGGGTTAAAACCAACCTCTTTTGGCCAGGAAGTGGCCTCCATTAAAAAATTGGCTAAATACTACTGACAGAAAACACCAGAAAACAATAGATAGAACAATGTGTTTGCATTTACAGATCTGCCGTAATGCTAGGCCTCATTATTTCATCTCTGTGTATTACATGGCATCATTTCGGCATCTTTCCAAATGTATGATGTAACGGCATACAAGAAAACATAGTTCCAGCAAAAGGAGGAAGTAATCTAAGCACTTCCCCGCCGTGTGATTATAGGCCGCAATTGAGAAAGGAAGAAAGAGAATAGGTAATTGGAAAAATCTCACAAAGGAAATTTAGCTTGGCTTAAGCTAATTAGCTGCTAACTAAAAATTAATGACGTATGAGGAGGGGAGTTATTTCACACACCCAGAGGAATGGGATTTTAATGTAGCACCACGTGAGTTCCATGCCATAATATTGGTCTTTGAAATGAGGTGGGAGACGAGGGACACGGTGTAGCAAGTTGCTTTATTATGATCCATGGAGGTGATACTGAGGCAGGGGGATTTAAAAACACCGAAAGAAAATGCTAAACAAGACAATATAGGACAGAAACAGGGGCACAGTCTTGGAACTCGGTTGTGTAAAACAGATGCCGTGTCCCGAAGAGCTCCCTATTTCAGTAAATAGCATGCTATCCAAGGAAACAGCCATTTTCTAGGGCGTCCTATTGTTCAAACTGTTCCAGGACATTGGGCTTTTCTTGCAAAGCAGGTTCCCACAGTTCAGAGTAAAAACCAGAGAGCATCTACATCCAGATCCACTGACGCTAAACAGGTCTGGCCTGGGTCAGTACTTGAATGGGAGACCTCCTCCTAGGAAAGGCATGGACCAATCACAGACCAGACATTTCAGGTGCAAGCACCCTAGGGCCACAGAACGTTAAGCCTCATATAAACTCATGTATCCTCCATTAGAAGCCACTTCGGCGGATGTTTCTGAGCCTTTGTTGTATCCTCTGGTATTTGGACAGATGGCACCACCAAAGCTGTTTTCAGTCCACGGAAGAGAGGATTAAAATTGTTGGGGAATATGGGTAAACTTGAGGGTATCTGGATGCAGCCACAATGATGGTGTTCCTCTTAGGACTCAGTAAAATTGCCTGATTTAATTGTGGACATTATTCAGTATTTCATAATCTCTGATTTAAATGTGTGTTTTCAGGAATGAGAAAACATAGCACGGCATGTATTGATGCCACTGTCCTGTGTGTGTGTGTGTGAGATAACTCCATCATGTTTTAGATAAAGGCTTCCTACCGGCTGCTGAAGCAGGTTAATCAGACCACACATCAGTGGAGAACATTGGAGCAGAAAAGGGTTTGAACAGAGTACACAGTAACACCATGGCTGCTCCACCGACACAACGTGAGTGTGAGAGGTGTGTGTAGGGCGGTCTGTGATAAACAGGTCTAGGAGTGGCTGTGTGTACACTCTCCTTGTGTGAGATGAACAGCAGGGAGTAATCGCAACCCTAGTTGTCCGTTACATATGTGGAAGCTGGATAGGAAATATATATACAACAGTTTGGGTGTAGAGTGAATGCCAAATGAAACAGAGCCAAGAGGACAGTGTCCAGACCCCGGCTCTAAAAGCAAATCCATACCGAGCTCGTCCTGGGGGCTTTTCCTGGATGGCCGTGTGTAGGCTAGTACGGAATCCCAGCCCGAAGGCATGCCACAGATCCAGGAGTCGGCAGACAGATGCGATCTGAGAGCTATCAAAACAAGCATGTCCGCACCTACTCAGGAGCCATCCGTCTTCATCAGCTTTGCCCAGAGAGAACATTTGCTCTCCCTGAGCTGGCAGACGGGAGGTGATAGATTATCTGAGGACAAGCGTGGGGAAAGACAGCTGTAATGTCAAGATCTGGCAAAGAGACAAAAAAAAAATAAACAGTCTGGACTGTCCATGGATGTATTGTCTGCCGACACTTCGTTATTAAACACTCACTACACGTCCAACGTTTGTGGGCAGTCCTTTTAATATAGTGATTTATAATAAAACAGTTCTCATAGAATTGGAGGCTCTGGAGCAACCACATCTGACCCAAAGCTAGGCGACAGCCAGAGGGGTCTAAATGCCCCCAGCGTTAGGCTGTGAGTGACGGAGCACCATCTAATCATTTCTGGCGAGGAATCTGTGATCTACAACTAACCATCAATACATCAAGATCAATACTTGCTTTGGCGGCTAATAACATAGAAAACTCAGCATTATTTTAGGTGCAATGATATGATCTGAGTGAGAATCCAACTGTAGCTTGTTTGTAGCTGAAGTTTAACTTGTCTGTGTTTTTGTCCACAGTTTGAATTACCACAGAAACTCATTTGTAACTTTCGATCTGTGTTTACTTTCATGTGTTCCTGAATTTAGAGTCAGAGCCACTGTAAGTAACTGAAACGGCAATAATAAGTCAATATTACCCAACTATGGAGCAGGAATAAAACAGTGTCCTCCTTTTCAACTTTCAGAGGTTTCCTATTTACTGAGCCGAGGCTGTGTACAAACACTGGAGCTTTTTCCAGCGGGCAAACAAACCAGAGAGCAGCAAATAGTAAAATTCCTGAATATTGCCTTTAACATATCATCACTGTCCAATAGAAAGTATGTATCTCTCAAAATAGTAACTTTACAGGAGAAGGACAAAACATTCATTCAAACTTTTAATGGAAGTGAATGTAAAAATATTTATTTCCAAGTAAATCCTGGAATTAAATATATTGTCGCTGTCCAATTAAAAACAAGTATCTCATAAAATAGCAACAGGAGAAGGGAAAAATCCCCATAACTTTCAAAGGAAGTCAATGTAAAATGATTTTATTCCAAGTCTTTTTGGAGTAATTTCTGTTGGTTCATTCATCATGAAGTTTTACCACAAAGTGAAGGGCAGCTGCTGTGTTCAAAAGATAAACTAAAAATCCACAAAAATGGAGCAATATTTTCTTAATTTGACAGCGATGATATGCTAACATGCTAATTTGGCTAAAAAAGCTGTGCTCTTGTTTTAAAAAAAATGGAGGTGTCTCAAACCACCATCACAATGCTAGCTAACAGCTATTAGCAGACATAGCAGATCTGACAACTTAGCATTCTCCTCCAAATGTGTAGAGCTGTCTAATTATTCTGTAAGCAGCAGTTAAAAAAGAAAAGTGGCAGTAGGTTTCTCATTCCTCAGAGGAAATCTGTGCTTGCTAACACCCTCCCTGGCTGGTGGTACTGAGAGGCATCGGGAGGGGGTGGGCTTTAGCTAACGGGTGCAAATGTCTGTGGCTAAATTAGGGAGAAAATTGGGTAAAAACAACAGCCTCTAAGCTAAGCCGTGCTGTTTTGGCAGCACTAGCATGTCCCTGTTCCTGTGTGTGGTGACACACAGTTGGACAGAAACACCAACGCCGAGAGCGACGCCCAGTTTGTCCCAACCCCATGGTTCACTGAGGACACGTTAGTATTTTGACGTTCTGTGCACTCCTTTTTTTTCTCACTGCTGCTTTAAATACAGGGGAAATGTGTCAGGAGACTATCTCTGCCTTCCAGATCCCAAAAATAGATCACTCTGATCCCCCCACCACCTACCAATTTCTCTCTCTCTCTCCTTTGTTTGCTCTCCATCTCCCATTTTCTCTTCTATCTCCTTCTCCACTTTACATTTCTATCGCTTTCACTATCATCTTGTTGGGCTCTCTCCTACTCACTTGCTCTCTATCTCTATTTCCTTTGTCTCGGTTTTACTTCTCTTCCTCTCTTTCTCCCTTTGTCACTCTGTGCATTATCCTCTGTTCCTTATCTCTCTCACTCTTATTGTCTCCACTTTACTCTGTCTCTTCCTTCTCCATCTATCTTCCTCTGGTTCTCTCTCTCTCTCTCTTTCTCTCTCTCTCTCTCTGTAGTGTAAAAGTATAGATCGCCCTGACCCGTTGTTACTGTATTGATCTGCTGAAGTCCAGTTGCCTGCTGTTTCAAACAGTCATGGGTGCACAGGACTTCTGGTATACAGAGCAAATAAACCCCATGCAGTGATATATACACACAAATACACACACACACACATCACACACACACACACAAAATAGCTTAAAAAACTGTGTAAGACTCAGAATACTGCTGCAGTCAAGTGGTGGCTGTTTATTTGAAAGACAAGGCGAAAGTTTCTACCTGTAAACCCTCAGCACTTTCACGCCACACACACACACACACACACTCCTCATAATGCCTTACATAACTGGCTGAAGGAAAGACAGTGAGGCTGCGTTATTGGCCTTGTGCCGAGGCGTCTGTATTTAATGATGCTATCTATAGCATCCACTTCTTTTTGCTGTCTGCTTTCCTTTATTGTCGAATCCTTTTCTAAAGAAGAGAAGAGGACAGTCATAAGAAGTGGTCCATGACTTTAATAAAAGGTGGCGTGAGAGGCGCAGAGGGGCGTTATTGTGTTGACAGAGTTCTTACTGCAGTTTTGCTATATTATTCATTTGTGACTAAAAAGTAGTATATAATAGTGTAATTGCACAATGAATTTCATGTACGCTTTGCATCAACAGACAAAATTATAAAGGATACAATAAATTATACTGAAACATTCCATATGTATCCGCTACTTTAAGATGCACCTGCTGTGAACAAGTGGGTGGTGCAACAGGTTAGTGTCGCATTCACACAGCTCCAGGGACCTGGAGGTTGTGGGTTCAAGTCCCACTCCGGGTGACTCTCTGTGAGGAGTGTGGTGTGTTCTCTCTGTGTCTGCGTGGGTTTCCTCCGGGTGACTGTCTGTGAGGAGTGTGGTGTGTTCTCTCTGTGTCTGCGTGGGTTTCCTCCGGGTGACTGGCTGTGAGGAGTGTGGTGTGTTCTCCCTGTGTCTGCGTGGGTTTCCTCCAGGTGACTGTCTGTGAGGAGTGTGGTGTGTTCTCCCTGTGTCTGCGTGGGTTTCCTCCAGGTGACTGTCTGTGAGGAGTGTGGTGTGTTCTCCCTGTGTCTGCGTGGGTTTCCTCCGGGTGATTGTCTGTGAGGAGTGTGGTGTGTTCTCCCTGTGTCTGCGTGGGTTTCCTCCAGGTGACTGTCTGTGAGGAGTGTGGTGTGTTCTCCCTGTGTCTGCGTGGGTTTCCTCCGGGTGACTGTCTGTGAGGAGTGTGGTGTGTTCTCCCTGTGTCTGCGTGGGTTTCCTCCGGGTGACTGTCTGTGAGGAGTGTGGTGTGTTCTCCCTGTGTCAGCGTGGGTTTCCTCCGGGTGCTCCGGTTTCCTTCCACGGTGGCGACTCAAAGGTGTCTGTAGGTGTGAGTGAATGTGTGTGTTGCCCTGTGAAGGACTGGCGCCCCCTCCAGGGTGTATTCCCGCCTTGAGTCCAATGATTCCAAGTAGGCTCCGGACCCACCGCAACCCTTAACTGGATAAGGGCTACAGATAATGAATGAATGAATGAATGCTGTGGACACCGTATTTTTTACTGACCAGGCACAACTTATATTCTCCACAGTAAAGCTTAAAAATAAATGGGAGTAACACTGGAGCAGCTGCACCAATGCTAGGCCTTGGCTAGAAAAGTATAAAGCCTCTCAGTATACGGCTGTGGATGAGTTGTATAGGCGATTGAATGCTATCAACTTCTCACCAAAAGGTTCCAACATCTAGTCTGGTTCTATTATTAAACCCCTGTATTTTACTGTAACGCTGTATATTACCTGCTTCTTTCTCTCTCTCTAGTTCTCTCTGCTCTATCTCACTCTCTCTTTCCACCACTCTCTCTTGTTTCTCTATCCTTCTCTCCTGCATACATCACTCCCTCTTTATCTCTCTAGCTTTTATCCATCTCCCTCTTTTTTTACCAACTATTTTTCTTTCTCTCTCTACCTCTCTCTCTCTTTCTCACTCTCTGTCTGTCTCTGACTGCTGGAGTCAAATGCCAGCCTCGCTAAGGAAGTAATATCTTTATCTCTAGACTAGTCTGTTAAGTGTTGAATCAATCAAAGTCCAGGCTGCAGTTCACCCGAGGCTAATGCAGGCTGATCTCATAGCGTTAACCTCAGAGAGAGAGAGAGAGAGAGAGAGAGAGAGAGAGAGAGAGAGAGAGAGAGAGAGAGAGGGTGTGTGTAACAGCGCAGAAAAGAATAGTATCAAATGAAAAACGACTGCATAAACAGCAAGCCGCTGAAAAATGAACCCTATCCGAATTTCCGGTCACTGCTGCAGCATTCATGAGCCCTTTGATTAAACTGTCAGGGCCTGAACGCCTGCGCAGCTCTTCTCTCCTCAGAGCCATTTACACACGTCTACCTTATCCTGGAGCTGTCTCACTTCCAATTATTTTTCTTTCCTTTTCTGTGCTGTGACGTGTACACACTTATCCCTACAAAATGGATTAGAGGGGGAATGTTGTTTGTCTTTCCTCTTCTGTGTGAGGTCAGGAGGTCAGTGCTGGAGAGAACGGTACCGACCTGCAGGTGAAGTAATGAACAGCGGCCTACTCAGACTATTTATAACATTTGATCATCTGTAAGGGTTAATAATCTGTTAATAATCAGTATTCCACGAGGCAAGGGATGCTCCCATGGCTGAATGCCACCAACTACTCACAGGAATGTTCCGACATGTAGTCCAAAGCCATCCTGGTTGTGTGATACTGTTAACAGGTGTGTGTGTGTGTGTGTGAGACTGGGTGAGTGTGTAATGCCCTGTCCAGAGTGCATTCCTGCTTTGCGCCCAATGATTCTAGGTAGACTCTGGCCGTATAGTAAATGCCCTTGACGATTCCCCCTACCCCAACCTCAGATAGATGCCCATTGTATGAGGCAGAGGTTGGACAGAGGTCTTTATAGAGTGCCCTGCTCTGTAAATCTCTCTGCACCAATTCCCCTCTCGAGATTAGCATTGATTTATGAACCTCTACTGAACATTAGGGCTAATCCAGGGGTCAGCCAATGGTGGACATCATTCCTGAGGAAGGTCTTACAATGACAGATACATTAGGACTCAACAATGTGGACGGATGGAAACTTTTGCCGGCCAAAAGTACATGGACGCCTGCTCATTCTGTTCATCCACCATCCCTGTTGTAAGGATTTGATTGGTATATAAACATGAGCGCATTAATGAGGTCAGGTACTGGATTAGTTCTGGATCACAAAATCACAAAAACCTTGAGCAAGGTAATGTTCTCGTCTTGTGTAGCTTTTTTAGCATGTCCTATTCCATTAATTAATTCATTCATTCATTCATTATCTGTAACCCTTATCCAGTTCAGGGTCGCGGTGGGTCCAGAGCCTACCTGGAATCATTGTGCGCAAGGTGGGAATACACCCTGGAGGGGGCGCCAGTCCTTCACAGGGCAACACACATATTCGCTCACACACTCACACCTATGGACACATTTGAGTCGCCAATCCACCTACCAAAGTGTGTTTTTGGACTGTGAGAGGAAACCAGAGCACCCGGAGGAAACCCACACAGACACAGGGGAGAACACACCACACTCCTCACAGACAGTCACCCGGAGGAAACCCACACAGACACAGGGGAGGACACACCACACTCCTCACAGACAGTCACCCGGAGGAAACCCACGCAGACACAGGGAGAACACACCACACTCCTCACAGACAGTCACCCGGAGGAAACCCACGCAGACACAGGGAGAACACACCACACTCCTCACAGAGAGTCAACCGGAGAAAACCCACGCAGACACAGGGAGAACACACCACACTCCTCACAGACAGTCACCCGGAGGAAACCCACGCAGACACAGGGAGAACACACCACACTCCTCACAGAGAGTCAACCGGAGAAAACCCACGCAGACACAGGGAGAACACACCACACTCCTCACAGACAGTCACCCGAAGGAAACCCACGCAGACACAGAGAGAACACACCACACTCCTCACAGAGAGTCACCCGGAGGAAACCCACTCAGACACAGGGAGAACACACCACACTCCTCACAGACAGTCACTTGGAGCAGGAATCAAACCCACAACCTCCAGGCCCCTGGAGCTGTGTGACTGTGACACTACACGCTGCACCACTGTGCTGCCCCTATTCCATTCAATTCCACTCTATTTTCTATGGTGATATAAGTTGTGAACAATACTGATTTTAAAAATTTGTCAGCAGTATCAACCAAAGTTGGCAATAGTCTCCCAGATGCAGCTGCACAGGCGCAACACAGCATAAAGACATGTCATTTAAAGTGGCTCTAGAAACGCAAAAAATTCTTGCCAGAAACACAAACCCACTACCCCATTCCACCTTAAGTAGTGCAACAGCTTACTAGTTGGCGCTGTATGCCACCTTAAATTGTGCAGCAGTTTACAAGTCCGTGCTGTATTCCACCTTAAATGATGCAGAAGCTTACAAGCTGCCTCTCCTTTCCACCTTAAAAAAACACCTTTACATAAGGCAAACAAAAACAATACAAGGCTGGGCAGAGTTTATTGTACATTTATGTCTATTTTTGTTGAACACGCCGTTTGAACACTGGTGTTCCACTCTGCACATTCCAGACAGCCCAGGACCGTCAGCAGCCACCTCTCTCCATCTCTCCACTTATCCTCAGCCTTGCATTCTTCCCTCCTCCTCCTCACCATTCACACCACTCTCACACTTCGTTTTAAAGCCGTCAAATGAATGACTTGATTGTGGTGAAAGCCGCTTTCCAGACTCCATTTTGGTGTTTAATGAAGGTATTGACATCCAGGACCTCATCAGTGAGTCTGCAGTGAGTCCGACCCTGAATGCGGTTTAGTTTCTCAGCCACGTATCACTCCTCCATCCCTCACACCCTCGTAAAGTGAAGGCACACACACCTCAGCGCAGAGAAAAGGCCACATGACACAACCATCACCCTTCCTCAACAAAGACTGGCCTGTAGGCACGAACAGATCTGACACCTCTCGCATGAAACAAAACTAGAAGCATGGTTTATTAGCCAACATTTGTAACGGTCAAACCTCGCTATCATGTTCGGGTTTCTCAACGGTCCTTCTCTAATATCTCAGATTTAACCTGGCTTTTTCTGTCATTATTCTTCATCCTCTCTGTTTAGTTACTGTAACCCCACAGCACCTCCCAGAATGCACCTCATTCAAATCAGCCTCTCAAGGAACTACATAAATGTCCCTGTAGTCCACAGGAAAAATGTCTCAGATCCAAACCTTCCTCTGTGCTGTTGTTTCCTACCACTGTGTAAAACATGCCCAAGGTTATGTGCATTTTTCAAAACATCCACCACATAATGGATTACCGGCAAATGCTTGTAATCTGCTCAAAATCCTTTATTCATGTCCCAGAGTGAAGTATTTATGTCAATAAACATGTCTGTCTTCAGAATGACAAGACCTTGTGTGATTGGTTATGAACAAAACAGTCAAAATGTTTGGCCACATTCTGTAAGTGTTTTTTGAAAATGCACAAGGCTGCACTTTTACTGTGAGGTGCATATGAATAAACATTAATAAACAAAGATAAACATTACTGTATGTGGGAGATTGACTGAAAGAGATTGGACAAGGTTCCTGCTTTTCACTCTATGTACTGTAAGTCAATGACAGACTATGTTATACAGAAAATAAAGGCAAGACTGATTAGCACAAAGGGAAAAAAATCCAGAAATCTAAACATGAGAAACACCCTTTAGGCAGAGATGCACATATAGGGCTGCGTGGGGGAATTACACTGGAGTCTTCCTAGGCCTCCTGACGCTCCTGTCTGTCGGGACAGAGATTCTCATCGACATCACATCGGATATCTTCCCTTGCAATGCAGTGTGGAAAGTCCTCTCCAGCCTCTACAGGCATCAGCTGTGATGTCCTCACACGCTGCATCTACAGCAGCTAGCAGGGTCATCCGAGTATGTGGCTGGCTCCTTCTTATTTCAGGCTGTTGACCCTGGATATTTCCTTGTTGTTGTGTTCTGTGTTGTGCTCTGCCTATATATGTCAGGCAATTGAAGATTCATGAGATGCACCTCTGAGCTATTTTAGAGAACTGCTTGATCATTGTTTGATCTACAGCTTCAAACACTCCCCTTTATCAGTGAAAGTCATGATTCACCTGAGAGCTACTCATCAGTTCAGCAGACATTAAACAAAACATGTCAAAAACAGGAATATGTATATACAGCAGTGGCGGATGCTGGTCTTTCAAGGAGGGGAAGCTCAATCTCGGTCTACATCATAACATGTGTTGGTTTATTTATACGTAAATTCTACCCTCCGTTCCTTTTTAAGAAAATGATCTGTACCCTGTCGTACCAGCAAGGCGTCTTTTCCAGGGACTTGACTAGTGTCCTCTCAATGGCCAGCAGAGCTAGGCTGCTTAAACGGCCTTGGCCCATGTGAAGTGTGTCCGCCTGTGCTCTCACGGATCTTTACACCAAAGGGTCGCTGATTCGCTCGTTTCGCTGTCAATCAAAAAGGGATTCAGCCTCAGACAGATCATCCAATCATCATGCAGAAGCTGAGCGTCCGGGCCAGCCGAGGCCAGCCCACTGCCCCACAGACCCCCAGAGACGCTGAGTGTCCGATGGGCGGGACAAAGCCCAGCATTTATCCAATGACTCGTCTCGTTTCGCTGCACTTCGCTGCTTCGCTATTGAACTCTGTGGATGCTCAGCGTCCTCACTGTTTAAAGCACTGTGAAGCTGCGGGAATGATTGAGAGGAAAGCCGTGTCTTTACCAGTGATAAGAAGCTGATTCTGAACAAAAGTTGAGTGCGTTGTAGTGCATATTTATTCAATGACACGTACACACAACAGTATATATTTCATCACTTATTTTTTTTTACATTTTAGGGGAAGTTGAGCTCCCCTTGCAGTCTTAGAGCAATCGCCTCTGATATACATATAATATATACATATAAAATATGCTTCACAGATGCAAAATATGCTTCACTTGACAATTGGATCAGCATTTTTGAGGTGCACAAGGAACTAGATGATGTGGAGTTTGTGCAATAATTCTGAGAAATTAAATTCTGATCTGAGAAATGCTCCAAAATTACTGAAGAAACCTGTAAGACGTTGAATGTTGTTGATAGCGTTTTTATTATTGTTATTATTTTATTTTTTATTTTTTTGGAGTGAGCGGATGAGTTCATTCAGAGCACAGTCCAGATCAGTTACTTGTTTTATTGTTTGTTTTTTAAACCAGGGTAACTCCCTCTGTGGCCAGTTGCCCTTTCAATGGAGTTTTATTGGGTTATAATCAGATGGGGTCAGTATTGTTTTCCTGCTTCAGTGGGATTGGGTTAGTGTTTTGTCAGATTGGGTCAGGTTAGAACTGTGGGGTTCTGTATGGAGATGGTTGAGGGCAGAATTTGTTGGGGTCAGAATGGGGTCAAAAATAAGGTCACAGATAAATGGAGAGTTGGCAGAATATTCGTAGTCTGGATTTAGGTTTAGATCCAACTCGTAGGTCTTATTAAACCTCTGGTTTAGCTCTCGACAACATTGACAGACAGAAACATCACACAGACAAAACTTGGTAGGACTCTTCATAAGAATGAGCACCGGGCTTGGTGTAAGATTGGCACCTCAGATCTGATTGCTCCTGCGGCCTCTGAAAACGTGAGATACATATGAAGAAATCTCCTCCACAGCAGAAGGGTGAGTCTATTGATCGGCTGATATATTGTTCAAGTTCCACAATGGCGGCTTTTAGCGTTAGATTTAGCTCAAAGCCTTTTCAATCTGGAATTGCTCTCAGTTGCCAAGACTATGGCAACGCATTTTAAAAAGCACCAGAAGAGAGAAGAAAGCAAACTCCTTCTACGGCTTTATCCTGATGGCGTTCTGAAAGAGAACTGAACAGCGATTTCTGGGTAATGCGTTTCTCTAACATGACAAATGCACATTTAAGTGTTCCGAAAAGAATAAAACAAGGAGCAATCAAGTTCTCCACAGGCAGGTGGCTGGCACAGTGTCGTCTAATTGAGAATCATGTGGAACGTGATAGTTAGGGCCAGAGAAATATAATGACACACTGAGGGGTGGAGGGGGAGTTGTGAGCTTTGATGGAAGCACAATTTCCTGATAAGCACCAGGTAAAGAAAAGAGCAGCCGAAGAAAAGGAACCCACGTATTCCACTGTTCCATTATAAATTGCTCATGCTTTTCAGTCAATTTCCAAAAGCTTAAGGTGCACCTACAATGATTGTATAAGCTTCATAATAAATGTGCCACTCAGGAGCAGCGGTGCACAAGCCTTAGGTCACTGTGCACTTAGGGGCTTAATGCCTCCAAATATTGGGCTCTGACGCACTGGAACTGCTTTCTCGGGAGTGATGCAAGTTCAGTCCAATACCATACACTGATAAGGTGATCAGTATGTAGGAGGAAATCAAGAGCTTGCTTCTGATCTGAGAGCATCCACAGGTGTAAAGCCCAATTTATACTTCTGCGTCAAACATACGCCATAGGCAAAGCGTCGACGTGAACCCTACGCCGTAGTCTGACGCACAACCTCTCCAGAAATTGCTTCACTACGCAGACCGCAATGACTGTGATTGGACTGTGATTGCTTAAACAACAGACATTGTTTGAGTTGAACTGAAGAAATACAGAAACATGAACACCTCTTCTCCACACTATAGGGACTGCACACAGCAGCAAATTCATGGCAAGAGATTTTCTCAGACATGGTGTGGATGTTAGGGATGAATAAAAAGGTCAAATAAAACCAAAGAAGAATGAGGATGTCCGAACCGATGTCCTACTCCCTAAAAAGATTTATAAAATGAATACTACTCCACCACTACATTGCATACTTCATAGGATAGTGGAAGATGTTTGAGATTCATCCCTAGAACAACGTAGACACCACGCAGAAGTATAAATGCTCACAACGGCGTAGGGCTCTTACGTAACCTACAGAATAGGCTCTGAGTTGAATCCCTTTTCTTGTGAGAAGCCCTTACTGACGCCAGAAAATAGCCATGAACGATGCTGCTGATGTTCTCAGAGCAATGGATTTGGATTGTAACTGGAAAATGCAACCAACTTCTGAGACTGAACTTTGGAGGTGTGGAAGAATATCCCTGCGGAGAATGGACAGAAAGTCTCCTGAATAGACAGGGGCTGTATTAAAAGTGGAGGGTGGACCCACAACAGCTGTTAAATATAGATTTCAAGTTTATTTCCTGACGCTGAAAATGTGAGTGACATGTACTGAATGGACATTTGACTGGAAATGAAATAAATGAAGGGCAGTCTCTGACGTTTGCACAGGAGTGTAGGAATATATAGAAGCAGAGTGGAAGGGAAAGAGAGAAAAAAAGCACGGGGTGGTGGAGTGAGCGTGGGGGTCTAATGAAATTACAGGCCTGGGAAAAAGTGCAGACTGCAGGGTTTTACAGCTTCATCAATGGTGTTTAACGTGTCCATCAATGGGCGATAAGTAGGTATTTTTGGATCTGTGTGTGTGTGTGTGTGAGGCTAATCATGAGAAATCAGAATGGATGTAGAGCCATGCAGGTGGGAACACTTCTGTATATTTGCATGAAAATGTTTCAAATCTAAAACTTGACTTTTTCTTTTTTCTTGTTTGTTTATCTCCCGAGTTATGAGTTGTCTCCAGTTCCACCAGCCTTGGGAGTGTGGGGGCCAGCATATACTTTGTGTGAGACACCAACTCACCAATTCTTTTCAAACTGCTGCTAAAAATAATAAAACAATGCAGTTAAAACAATGCAGGAGAATGCAAACTGCCCAGATCTGTCACATCATGCTAGTTAGTCCTTTTGGTACTTTTCCACTACATGGGCCCTTCTCGATTTGTCTTGGCTCAACTCTGCTTTTTTGCTTTACCCTTAAAGAAACATGGCCAGTGGTCCCTGGAACCGGGTTCTTTTTTACTCCCTGCTCTCTCATTGTTCCAAGCGAGCTGAGTAGGGACTAAACCATGAGGTGTAAACCATGCAGAGCACTGACTGGCCAGAGAGAGACATCACTTTAAGCCACGCAACGCTTGCCAACTGTACAATCTCCAAACTACAGTGAGGTTCACATTTATTTTTATCCAATGGCAGCTCATAAAATTACGCCATGGTCTTACAAGTGTGGGAACTTGCTTTGGCTGTATCCACCTAGACTGACAGCTGTTGGTCAGTTAAAGTTTAAATACAATAATAATAAAATGTACAGACATTTTTTCCGGAAATCCTTAGGCCCTCTTCGGAGGGACACTAGTTAAACATGGCACTTCACGTTATCAGGGAAACTGGATCAGATCTGGGCTGAAGCCGGACTTTTCTCGTATCCATGGCAGCAAGAACAGAGAACCGTGTGTGATATGGAGTCAATGGGGTCAATGTAGAGCACAGAAACATCTTCACTGATAACAGCTCTCACACCCCTTCACACACAATGAAACACACTCACACACATCAAACAGGGGATGGATAGCTAGATAGACTCATCGACAGATAGATAGATGGATATATAGAGAGATAGAATGGAAAGATGGACAGACAAAAATAGAGAAAAACTGAAATTCAGACGATAAATTCATACAAAGATTGAACAGACAGATAGATGACATCTCTCTCTCTCTCTCTCTCTCTCTCTCTCTCCAATGACATGCTCCTCAGTTCCTCAGCACACTGCAGGGCGTCGGCCTGTAACTAAACCCATCTGCACATCATTAATTACACTGACATTTCAAACAGGAGCAGAGAGGAGAGAGAGAGAGAGAGAGAGAGAGAGAGAGAGGGAGAGAGAAAGTGATCAGCCTTCATATCTCCACAGCATCCACACCCCCTGCGCCTCTACATCTCCCCAACCATTTCTGTGGCCCCCCCAAACCTCCACAGACTCTCCATACCTCTACACACTTACACACATCTGCAAACCTCCACAACAAATATCTTCCAAATTCTGCACCTCCTCCACATTACTACAACCACCTCACAGCGCTTACACACATCTGAGCACCTCCACATCCTCCATATCCTTCACACCTCCACACCTCCATTCTTCGGAACGCCACACTTTTACAGCCTCCACATCTCAAAAACACAGTCTCCAAGTAGTTACAAACAAATTCCTTGTAAGTGTGAGTATATGTGGCCAATAAAGCTTGATTCTGATTGCCTCCTGACATATACTGCTTCTCCATAGCTACATCCTCCACACCTCTACAGACTCCAAATGTCCACATCCTCCACACGTACACATCCTCCACCTCCACATCTCTACAGACTGCATAAATCCACATCCTCCACCTCTACAGACTTTATACGTACACATCCTCCACCTCCACACCTCTACAGACTCCATACGTCCACATCTTCCATACGTCCACATCCTCCACCTCCACACCTCTACAGACTCCATACGTCCACATCCTCCACCTTCACACCTCTATAGACTCCATACGTCCACATCCTCAAACCTTCACACCTCTACAGACTCCACACGTCCACATCCTCCACCTCCACACCTCTACAGACTCCTTACGTACACATCTTCAAACCTCCACACCTCTACAGACTCCATACGTACACATCCTCCACCTCCACATCCTTACAGACTCCATACGTACACATCCTCCACCTCCACACCTCTACAGACTCCATACGTCCACATCCTCCACCTTCACACCTCTACAGACTCCATACGTACACATCCTCCACCTCCACACCTCTACAGACTCCATACGTACACATCCTCCACCTTCACACCTCTACAGACTCCATACGTCCACATCCTCCAATTTCACACCTCTACAGACTCCACACATCCACATCCTCCACCTCCTCCATACGTCAACATCCTCCACACCTCTACAGACTCCATACACTCACATCCTGCATATCCTCCATACGTCAACATTCTCCACACCTCTACAGACTCTATAGATCCACATCCTTCACCTCCACACCTCTACAGACTCCATACACTCACATCCTCCATATCCTCCATACCTCAACATTCTCCACACCTCTACAGACTCTATAGATCCACATCCTCCACCTCCACACCTCTACAGACCTCCGCACCAATGACCAGACCACGTAACTGAATGTGTGGAGGACGAGGAAGGGAGAATGAAAGAGGCGATCGATACTGGCCAGCCAGTTGGTCAGCAGGTGATTGAGTTTTGGCACTTCCTGCAGGGGCAGCCTAGGGTCAGATCGATCTCAGCATCCAGAGAGAAAGAGCAGAGGGCCGGGGGAGATTAGCTGGAACCTTCACACACCTGTGACTCATATGGGACCCTGGAAAGGAGATGTGATGCAGCTGCCAGTGGGAGAGGCAGAAAACTGTGTGTGTGTTTGCTTTCATAAGCTGACTGGACAATAGATTATTAAACATTTCTAAAAATAATAACAGCATCAATTCTGCAGACTCCAGTGTCCATTTTAGATCAGTCTTCCAGCAGCACATTGAAGCAGAACCCAACACTGACACACACAGGTTCCAGGATGATACCTGGGTGTCTAATGACACTGGTTAAGGTTGGGCATGTTTTAGCTCATCAGCAAAAACCCCAGATCTAAAAGCTCTACTGGAAGGCTGAGAAATACTGGGGTGGTTGTACCCATCTAGTGGACACCTGGCACTGGACAAGCTGCGGCTGTAATAGGACATCCCCCTATTGGTCAGTGCTTGTTTATGAAGTGGATCATGTGCTGTACGTAGGCGGTGGTTCATGGGGGTTAGGAAGTGGTGGACATTGATGCAAAAAATGATGCTTAAACGTATATAAAAATTATAAATTGATTGATTGATTGATATAATGGGATTATAGAGGAATGTAACACATACAGTAAAATATATGTCAGTGTCTTACTTTCATCTGGGTTTGGGGCGGCGAGGATGGCGCTGTGTTTCCTCTTTACCTCCTCTACCTTCTCAGCCAATGAGTCGATATATCCACGAATCTCCTCCACCTGAGAGAGAGAGAGAGAGAGAGAGAGAGAGAGAGAGAGAGAGAGAGAGAGAGAGGGGCTATTAAAAATGGCCAATTAGGCTCTTTCAGCTTTTCAAATCTTCTTTTTTATATATTTCTCCTTAATCTAATGGGCTGCCACAGTAGATCATTAATATCCACATATTCCACTTGGGCGAGGGTGAAGGTTAGGACCTGTTTCCGTCAAATAATGTGAAATCTTCCACAAGTTCTTTCTGAACTTCCACTAAAACAAGAGCATCGGTGCTCAACAAGTTCGGAGGAGAGAACCAATGGATCATCTCCTAATGATAAGGCCCACGCTTTGACAACTACACTGAACGGGACCCACTAAAAAACCTATACCACAAAGCTCTTGAATTCACAGTAATTTCAAAATAACTTCGGGGAGCTTTTAAAAGGCATTCAACCCTTTCCTGTTACCAGCACTGCCAACTGATCTCTGGACATTTCTTAGGAACAAATCATGAATAAATTAGATATTATCTTAATGATTTAATTACCCAGAAATACATTAGGATCAGTGGAATTCCTTTTAATCATTTGTTGGATTAAAAGGGAGGTCCCTGTCCACAGGAACCTGATAAAAGCTCCTACAGAACTCTTCAGAGACCTGTGGATTCCTCTTGTTTCTTCTATTCAGCTTTAGCCATCTGCAGGATCTAAAGCAGGCAGTTCACCTGGAGCTTTAAAGCAGGACACAAAACAGCTCTCACTCAGCATATATGAATTCACTTTGAAGCGGGCACTCTGACTGTGAGCGGGTGCGTTTTGAAGGCTGGAAATATGTCTGTGTGCATGTGTGTGTGTGAGAATGTGTATAGGGGAGAGAGAGAGACAGAGAGAGAGAGAGAGAGAGAGAGAGAGAGAGAGAGAGAGAGAGAGACAGAGAGATAGAGAGAGAGACAGAGATAGAGAGAAATAGAGAGAGATAGAGAGAGAGAGAGACAGAGACAGAGAGACAGAGAGAGAGAGAGAGAGAGCGAGAGAGAGAGAGAGAGAGCGACAGAGAGATAGAGAGAGAGACATAGAGAGAGAGAGAGAGAGAGAGAGAGAGAGATAGATAGAGAGAGAGAGATAGAGAGAGAGATAGATAGAGAGATAGATAGAGAGAGAGAGAGAGAGAGAGATAGATAGATAGAGAGAGAGAGAGCTCCAGACACACCATGACCCTGAACTGGATAAGCAGCTACACACAATCAATGAATGAATATTAACATTGACTGCTATGATCCAATAACACTGAATCAATAACAGTGCAGTGTGACAACTCTCCAGTTATTTCATTTTAAAGAAAACAACTGCACTCACCACTTCAGCATACACACACTCTCATTTACATACTTCAAACACACACACACACACAGCTCAAGGCTGCTAAATTCTAACCTACTTGTAATAACTCATAAAAAAGTGATGAATTCATAATAAACAGATATTTTCCAACATGTTAATACCACCCTAAGCAGAATAAATGCCCCAGACTAGAAACATCAGGATATTTCAGCCTCTGAATGGTCAGTGCAGTGAGTACTGTTCAGAGTAAAATATATTAATATTCATAAGCTATTTCTGAGTGCTTATTTTAACTCAGCTCCTCAGCAATAAATAAATTACAGGACGAATAAAGGTGGAATTATATTTTACACTGCGTCTCTGATAGGGTCTTTTTACAAATGCATCATAAAGCCATTAGTTCACATGAAAATATGGGTAACATACTCATAAAATACATATATGAATAATGTTTACGTGAAGGACTGGCGCCCCCTCCAGGAGGTGTTCCCACTTTGACCCCAGTGCCCCCCGGGTGAGTTTTGGACCCACCAGTTCATCACAGTGTTTTTAAGCATACATAAACGTCATTCCTGGTTCTGTTGTACAATATAACGTTTGTGAAACTACAGTGCACTGCAACTATACTCTGCTAAAAGTGGCTGTGTACTTTAAACAGTGATAATATGTATAGCGATGATTCTGTTATTTTAATAGATGTGAGACTAGATCTAATTTAATTACGCTCAAGTCACCTGTTACCAAACATATGCTTCATAATGAGCAGTTATTATAAGGATATTATAAAGTCCTAGTGGAAAGGCCTATAATAACAATGCATGTCTTGTGCACATATGACTGAGGAAGTAAGAGTCTCACAGGTTTCTCTGGCAACACCAGACAGGCTCTTTTTGTTTCTACAAATTCCTCAATAGCCCAATATGCTAGAAAATAATAAAGGGCTCATCATTTTTGGAGAACCCACAAAAGCTATTTACATACAGCAGAGATAACAATGGACGATAATTGTGTGGGTGTGTGTGTGGGAAACCTATAGGGCATAAAGACTATAGTTGGCCTGTATTGTCTTGTCTGTGGGGCCCATTGTAAAGTCTTCTGGAGACTGAGTCATATGGAAACATGGCGAAAGGCCTTCAGCTGTCCATGGGCCTCTGTGTCATGTTGCTTGCTCAGGGCTTTACACAATAGGAGGCACATATTCTTTGATTCTGGTCAGGTATAAATGCAAGGGTTAAAGCAGGCAGGGTGTCAGTTCACCAGCTGGAAACTGCTCCAAATCGCAAAGCATCTGCTTTGAAGAACAACAAGCTCAACCATGAACATGGGCAGAGTAAGTGAAACAAATATTCGAAAATGAAGCAAAGCGAATTGTCCACTTTTAGCAGTTGGTTTAGCGTACTGGGTGACACCACTGACTTCCACACAACGGACTGGGGTTGGAGTCTTAGCTCGGGATGGAATACCATGCTAGACTGCATAGTATATTTCTTATATGAAATAATAATGTAAACAAATGCACTCTCTTTGTCTGAACAGATCATCTTCTACGAGGACAGGAACTTCATGGGCCGCTCCTATGAGTGCAGCAGTGACTGTTCCGATATGTCCTCCTACCTGAGCCGCTGCCACTCCTGCAGGGTCGAGAGCGGCTGCTGGATGGTGTACGATCGCCCCAACTACATGGGCAACCAGTACTTCATCAGGAGGGGAGAGTACAATGACTACATGCGCATGTGGGGCATGAGCGACTGGATCAGGTCCTGCCGCATGATCCCCATGGTAAGATTTTAAGTTTGGTTTGAACGTGCGAGTAAAGAATTTAAGATTTGCAATAATAGCATAGTAGCATAGCACAGTGGATAACGCTGCAGTCCTCTACGCCGAATAGAATTAGTTTCCTAGTGTAGCTAAAAACACAAAACCGTAATAATAAGAGTCCTTGGGCAAGACTCCCAAATCTTCTAACGTTCCATTTATTGAAATTTTTGAATACACATTTCTAATTAATCAAAGGCTCTTTTAAAACTTGGCCTTGACACATGCTACTTTTCACACTATAACATTGTCAGCACAGAATAGCAGTTGTCTTGATACATTCTATGGGAGTTGCAGTGCTGTATTAGCACAATCTAAACAAATCCAATTTAACTTTGCAGTAAGGTGTGATGAAAATATTGGATGTAAACAATCACACTGCAGTCTTTAGAATCCATTTATACACTTGGCATTGGAAAATTCATCAGCATTCATAAGTGACCAAAGTTGCTCGTACCCCTCAACAGCACAGGGGACCCTTCAGAATGAGGATCTACGAGAGGGAGAACTATATGGGTCAGATGATGGAGGTGACCGAAGACTGCGACTCCATCATGGACCGTTATCACTGGTCTAGCGGCTGCCACTCCTGCCACGTGATGGACGGCCACTGGCTGATGTACGAGCAGCCCCACTACAGAGGCAGGATGTGGTACTTCAGGCCCGGAGAGTACAGGAACTTCAGGGAGATGATGGGAATGACCGGCACCAGGTTCATGAGTATGAGGCGTATCATGGATTCCTGGTACTAAACAGTTTCTCTAATGTGGAGATTAGCAACCGTTAAATAAATTGATCAAAAATATCTCTGGTTTTGGTGGGGTTCTTTCTTTTTTCTTTATTAAGTTGTACATCCCATAGTTATGAATAAAAACATGGCATTGGTACAGAAGCGTACACAGCATGCTACTATGAATTAGAA
This sequence comes from Hoplias malabaricus, assembly GCF_029633855.1. Taxonomy (NCBI): domain Eukaryota; kingdom Metazoa; phylum Chordata; class Actinopteri; order Characiformes; family Erythrinidae; genus Hoplias; species Hoplias malabaricus. The sequence continues at coordinate 66,392,306 of NC_089820.1, forward strand.
ACCTAGGTATATGTTAATTTCTAGCGCTTCTGTGCGATTTGAAATGATGTGTTAGTACCAAGCAAGCTATGTATGTTCACCTATGGGACTTGCATTGCTACATTATCATCAAGATAATAATATACAATCTTTATAGAACTTGCTGTGTTCAGTTACCAGCAAGCAAAGGTACACATTCACTTTCCTGGTTCCCAAACTCCACTAGAACTCATTCTAAAATAAACAATATTCGCCATCACTCCAGAGAACCCATTTTCACTGCTACACAGCAGTGGCTAATGGCTAATCACCCTCCAGCACTGACCATGCCATAGTACAGAAAGCAGAAGCTAAGATTCAATAATTCATTCATTTTCTGTAAGCGCTTATCCAGTTCAGGTCGTGGTGGGTCTCTAGAATACCCAGAATCACTGGGTGCAAGGCAGGAGCCCTGGAGGGGGTGCCAGTCCTTCACAGGGCGACACACACTCACACATTCTCTTACTGACTTAATTGTAAGGTTTTATTTTTTACAACAAACTAAATGAATGAATGCGATCTATGTATGTGTCAGACTTTCAGACTGCACATGACAACAGGCACGTCAGAGTAGACCGTCTGTGCTGAAGCAGAAAAAGGTGGAGAGGTGCGGGAAAACCACTCGATCGCCATGTCTCGTTTTAAATGCCTCTTCATTTTGATTGGTTTTGAACTCTAATTTGCTAGAGCATCTATACACTATACTATATACACTATACTAGTGCTATATTTCAATTTTGGCCCATGAAACCTTATATATTCTTCCTGATAGTTCAGACACTTGAAGTATTTTTCTCATGCTCATCAACCACCTGAAGACGCTTGACCAAACTGTAGATGCTCCTCTGAATTTTTACTGGCTTTTTCTGGAGCCATTGTTCCTTTTCACCAACTGAAGCATTCATTCATTGATTATCTGTAACTGCTTATTCAGTTCAGGGTCGCGGTGTGTCCACAGCCTACCTGGAATCATTGGGCACAAGGCAGGGAATACACCCTGAAGGGGGTGCCAGTCCTTCACAGGGCACACCACACTCCTTACAGACAATCACCTGGAGGAAACCCACACGGACACAGGGAGAACACACCACACTCCTCACAGACATTCACCCGGAGGAAACCCATGCAGACACAGAGAAAACACACCACACTCCTCACAGACAATCACCTGGAGGAAACCCACACGGACACGGGGAGAACACACCACACTCCTCACAGACAGTCACCCGGAGGAAACCCACGCAGACACAGAGAAAACACACCACACTCCTCACAGACACGGGGAGAACACACCACACTCCTCACAGACAGTCACCCGGAGGAAACCCACGCAGACACAGAGAAAACACACCACACTCCTCACAGACAATCACCTGGAGGAAACCCACACGGACACAGGGAGAACACACCGCACTCCTCACAGACAGTCACCCGGAGGAAACCCACGCAGACACAGGGAGAACACACCACACTCCTCACAGACAGTCACCCGGAGAGGGCAATTGAACCCACAACCTCCAGGCCACTGGAGCTGTGTGACTGCGACACTACCTGCTGCGCCACCGTGCCGCCCCCTGAAGCATTCAGCTCATTTATTTTCCCTTATGTTTTGTGTTAATAAAGCAGAAAAGAAAGAGTTGGAGCATCAAGTCCATTTATTTATTTTGGAGTAAAAAGAAACCCTCAAGTGTGCACCTGTAGCCTCCTAAATAGTTTTAAATGCAATTTAAATGTAAAAATATTATTTAAAAAGCCGGTTTAATATATTCATATTCACACATTCATAAAAAAACATCTCTTTAACCATTTTTTATTTATTTAGTTTATTGAACCACCAAAGGGTTGCGCCCTGCGTTTATAAAACTCCATTCATTTATTTAAAGCCCTTCCTTATCAAACCTCTTTAGAAATTCATCTTTGTTGCTTCTAATCTAACATCCAAAATATACCAACACTACTTTCCATTAAACTCACAACAAATATCACTCCACCCTCACTTCACGTCCTCAATCCACCCCCCCACCCCTCACCTAAAATTACTCATTATCTCCTTAATGGCCTGCCTACTGCATCTGCATTTTTAATACACCCTTAATCAGCTAGTTTCCACCAGGCGCTCTGTTACTTTATCAAACAGCAGGTTGAGGTGTTATGCGTCCGCCCAGAATGCAGATGTGCCTTACACGTCATTAAGTAAATGAGTTTAGAACTTAACAACAATTTGGTTGTAGGCCCATGCGCACAACTCTCAGAACCTGAGGCTGTGTCCCATATTTCAGTGACAGGCTTCTATATCCTTACAGATGTACAGGTGTCGATTTATGCACCGTGTGACCCACTGTTTGTGGACATCCAACATTTCATGCCCTGAAGGGTATTAACAGTGAGTTTGTCCCAGTTTTGCTTCAATAACTTCAAGCTAGTGCTAGGCAAATCTAACAAAGCTGAGTAGGAAATATTACGTGTAATTGAACCGTAAGAGGGCGGCACGGTGGAGCAGCAGGTAGGTGTCGCAGTCACACAGCTCCAGGGACCTGGAGGTTGTGGGTTCGATTCCCGCTCCGGGTGACCCTCTGTGAGGAGTGTGGTGTGTTCTCCCTGTGTCTGCGTGGGTTTCCTCCCACAGTCCTGAAGACGCTTGACCAAACTGTAGATGCTCCTCTGAATTTTTACTGGCTTTTTCTGGAGCCATTGTTCCTTTTCACCAACTGAAGCATTCATTCATTGATTATCTGTAACTGCTTATTCAGTTCAGGGTCGCGGTGGGTCCAGAGCCTACCTGGAATCATTGGGCACAAGGCGGGGAATACACCCTGAAGGGGGTGCCAGTCCTTCACAGGGCAACACACACTCACACATTCACACCTACGGACACTTTTGAGTCGCCAATCCACCTACCAACGTGTGTTTTTGGACTGTGAGAGGAAACCGGAGCACCCGGAGGAAACCCACGCAGACACAGGGAGAACACACAACACTCCTCACAGTCACCCGGAGGAAACACACGTTGGTAGGTGGATTGGTGACTCAAAAGTGTCCTTAGGTGTGAGTGTGTGTGTGTCTGTGTTGCGCCCCCTCCAGGGTGTATTCCTGCCTTGCGCCCAATGATTCCAGGTAGGCTCTGGACCCACCGCGACCCTGAACTGGATAAGCGCTTACAGATAATGAATGAATGAACCATAAGAACATATGAAATACAGAGTCAGTCGCATACTGATGTTGGATTATTGCTCCTGGATCACCAGAACCACTCCAAAGGTATTCCACTCACTCCAGAACACAGTTTTACTGCTCCATATTCATAAGCAGTGGATTGGCCTCAGCTTTCTTTTCAAAATGCTTCTAATGCAACAATGTAAGAGTTGTATTTTTTGCTCCTGGGCTCCCCCTACAGTTGTGAAATGTAAATACATTTTTACAGCACTCTGCTGAAATCAAGTAAAGGGGGGTTCTGGTTTCACCAGAGGTCACATAATACAGTTACACAATTACATTTCTGCAGTGCTGAGCCTGGAGTAGTAATGACAGAGTCTCTATTCTCCCTATGAGAGCTCAATAACTTTGAAGCTGTAATATTAAGGTAAAAATATTACCTTTATTTAAGCATTCCTTCAATGCATCAGTGGATACAACAAATTGAGACCTATTACATGAGCTGGCAATTGCCTTTGCTGTCTAACACTTTAGAAAAAAAACATTGTGGAAGAGGAAGAGCCATGCCACCCTCCTAGAGAAGGCCAATTTAACTATCCAGCATTCTTTGTTTAGGTTTGTTTCCATTGTTAGCAAATAAAATATCACATCTTCTACTTAGAAACACAAACACTGTGTGGATATAAAGTACATAACCTGCTCCGTCCTCACAAACTCTCCTCTTGTTTCTTTGAGCTTGGAGTCAGAAGTAAATGACAGAACATTGCATCATGCGTTTGTTAGCACTGGTGATCCGTTAACTGTGATCTCTGTGTGTTAATTAGCAGCTGCTGTGACACGTCTCTGAGCTTTGATTTAGAGGCTTTCACCCAAGACACAACATCTCCCATTCAGACTTTATCAGCTTGCTCCCCCCTTCAGTGTTCAGCAGGCCTCCCTGCCCTCTTTATCGATCCTCTTATCACTCCAGTGCCTCCTTAAGACCTGGATTTAATAAAAGATGGGAGTTAATCCACACTAACACTGTTAATATAGTTAGTCCTGGGATTGGAGAAGCCATTTATACCAGCTGTGTGTTTAGTCCCATTGTTCATTAGCTTCTAATTGTTCATTAGATTGAGACAGTAGTCCATATGGTGAGGTTAGCTAACAAACTAGCTAACGCAGCTAGCATAAACACAAAAAACAGAGCAAAAAATTGGCTTGGACAGTGTTGCATGGCATGTGATGCTTGCACAGAGAGACAATTAGTATTTCCTCTATTTTATGGAAAGCCCTGTCCCTTTAGGTCATCACGGCCAAAGCAGCAGTGCTACTGGTCAATTCTGATTTTCCGTATCAAATTGCACCAGTTTTTCATGACGATTGTGGCTTGAAATCACTCACCGCATCAAAATTCATTAAAATGCACATCTACAAATGAAAATGAATTAAATTAATTTGATGAAATTAATTAAAAGTTAAAACCATAGTGTAAAACATGGCTGAACGCCAAACTGTTCCCATCACATAAACCTCAAGCTTCACTCTTGCTCTTGTTTGCAGCTCTGTTTCCACTTCAGAGAATGCTAGCAACTTAATTGTTTGTTTTATCTTTTCAACTATTGCCTTTTCTCAGTACACTTCACATCCCCTGACTCTCCAGGTCACATCCATCCTGTCTCATGTGACCAATTCGGTCAGCAAAAAAAAAAAATATATATATAAAATGTGTATCTTGATAGTGACGGAATAATACCTGGACTGCCTCGGTGACTCATTCTGTGTTCTCGATAACAGGAGGTCTCACTGACGTTGGGTCACTGCTCTCCGTTTTCCGTCGCGCAGCAGAGTATAGAGGAGCATAATAGAAAAGAGCCACTCGGACGCAGAGAGGCATTGGTGCTCAATAAAGACTCCTCAGGTTCTGAGAGGTGAGGTGATTCAGTGATGAGCGCTTTGCTGCACAGAGCTACAGGAGCTTAGTAAAGGCTCAGTCCTGGTGCGTATTCACACACTGTGTGTCATTTGTAACAGGTAGAGCTGAAGATGTTTCATATTTTGTGCTGCAGTGAAAAAGTGAGCAAGAGAGAGAGAGACAGACAGACAGACAGAGAGAGAGAGAGAGAGAGAGAGAGAGAGAGAGAGAGAGAGTGAGAGGGAGACAGAGACAGGGAGACAGAGAGAGAGATAGAGAGAGAGAGACAGAGACAGGGAGACAGAGAGAGAGATAGAGAGAGAGACAGAGACAGGGAGACAGAGAGACAGAGAGAGAGAGAGAGGGTGGGAGACAGAGAGCGAGAGACAGAGAGAGAGAGAGAGTGGGAGACAGAGAGAGAGATAGAGAGAGAGAGAGACAGAGACAGGGAGAAAGAGAGAGAGACAGAGACAGGGAGAAAGAGAGAGAGATAGAGAGAGAGAGACAGAGACAGGGAGACAGAGAGACAGAGAGAGAGAGAGAGAGAGGGTGGGAGACAGAGAGCGAGAGACAGAGAGAGCGAGAGTGAGAGAGAGCGAGAGCGAGAGAGAGAGAGTCAGAGGAGCTGTTTTTATACCTGTCTCTATCAAATCTACACTTGTATACATAAATGAAGGGCTCTGTATTGGAGGGTTAGTGAGGGTCTAACGGTCCTTTCTGACCCTTGCTGATACATTCCCATAGACAACGGCACATACGCGTTATCTCCCCCTCCCTCCTCCGAAACACTGCCCCTCTCGCTGTCGAAACACCACGCTTAGAGGAAGAGTTCAGCAGCAGGTCAGCCCTTCTTCATTTCTACACTGGACATTCAAGGCTAATACATTATATTTCTATAGTGTATGATAACTAATGAAGTCCGCTACTTCAGGGGGGGCCTGTATTGGACAGATGTTCCATGGTGCGCACACTCACAGCTGGAGTAATCTCCAAAGCAAAGCATTACATGAGATTAATGTTGAACATGAGATTAAGGTCACCCTGCCCAATGCCAAGCGTGGGATAGCACGGCGTAAAGACCCTCTGCATTGGGCTGTGTGTTCCCTGAAACAATGAAACACCATCCAACACCTTTGGAATGCCATAGTGAAATAGCTGCACGGTTCTTTGTGAAACCAAACATGGTTCTACTATGGCATTGCTCATGCCATATTTAATGGTGCCTTTCCAAGAGTGAGTTTGAGGGGTATAAAGCACCCGGGTGACAGGGCTATGTAGCAGTGGAGCTTCTTAAAGGAGCATCATTTGTGATCCAGAAATCCAGAATGAATCATCCCACATCAGTAGCAGCAATGCTTTAGTTGTTGGATGCCATCAAATCCTCACTGCAGTGTTGTGTGAAGTTTGCACAGGTGAGTACAAACTGCTACCCTTGATTTCAGGGACATGTTGGGGGAGCAGGTGTCCACAAGGTCTGATACAGGGGATGGTGGTGACACAGCAGACCGCCTTTGATGCATATGTGTGTGTGTGTGTGTTGGCACAGTGACAGATGTCACAGCTACCAATGTAATGGTAGGACATGAAATCATAAAGAGTAATATCATAATGTTGGGTCAGTGAGGGTCCAGATCAGAGGGAAGGAGGAATAAGGAATAAGCCCATACACACTACCTGGGATTAGTCTTACAGTATGTGGCTTTTATTTCATCCCACAATTTTTTTTATCCCTAAGTTCTCCCTAGTTATTGGTATGAATCTGATTCCACCCCCTGCCTCTACCACTTCGCTCTATCCCTCTGTTTTCCCTAGGGGTAGAGGGTCTCAGTTTCTTGTTGGGAAAGAGGGGTAGGGTGAAGCGTTAGGGTGACATGACCCTTGAAACTGATTTTTCAGAGACACACTCAAAACAGTGTTATATACACCTTGTAAATTACCAGTCAGATGCAGCACTGTGAGGAGGCACTGGAGGCATATACCATCCTAAATTGAACTAAAGTCCAGCAGGAAGTTGCAGCACTGTAGCTCTCCTCTGATATCACTGCAGACTGGCAGAGATGGTGCTGATGTATCGAGATCTTGAAGGGTTGCCCTGTTTTGTAGGGGAAGATTTTAACCACTACACCCTGTAACTCAGTTCCAATGGACGATATGACACTTATAAACAAGGGGTAGGTTAGAAACCACCCCACCAAGTCCATATTTCAGTTTTCTTGTGTGTGTGGGGTGGTTGTTTGCATCAAGCCAGCTGACACTTGGCCTTGAAAACCCATAATTGCAACCGTTGCATACGACTAATGAATTACTACAGCGGAGAGTGAGACAGATTAATGATACATAGACACGAGGGTTAAAGAAACTGGGGCTAATCTGACGTGGCGATGGTTGGGGTCTATTTGAAGTGAGGGGCTAATGATCTTTGTGCTTTGATCTGGCCTCAGTGAAGGTGACTCAGCTCTTTGAACTATGGCAGCATGGATCTCCTGCTTTAAAGTGAGGGTTAATCTGACTGTCATGTTAACACATGCTCTAAGACTTTCACTCGCTCTCTCTCCCCTGTTCTCTTCGTATGCAAAGTCTCCCTCTCGTTCTCACACTCAAAAATACCTTGTTCAATGTATGTACACATTAATGTGTGGATCTGGAGCCCAATGACCCACACACTGTGAAACAAGACCACCCCAGTCAGATTTCTGTGGGCTGCTTAATTCCAAAAACATGGGATAAAGCGAGCCGCTCGTGACTCTGCTCTGCTTCTGCTGTCAAGTGCTGAGACTTAAGAACTGCCCCGCCCCCAGTGTGAGATTCTCCAATCACTGCTCTGGACTCACGTTTATGTGAGATTTCAAAGACGAGGTAAACGGAGCAAAACAGACACGAGTGTTGAGAAATAAGAGCAAGGAGTAAAATGGAGAAAATGAGTACGAAGAAATTAAGAGAACCAAGCGAAAAAAAAATAAAAAGCAGAGCTTCTGCTCCTCACCGCTGTGTATTTGGGTCTGAGTGAACAGCGAGCAGCTCATTACCATTTAAAGGAACAGGCACTGAAACTCTGAACAGAGCTGTTTATAGGTGCGGGGTTTGTGCCTTGTGGGTTTTTGACAAACTTCATTAAGACCCAGAACTGTGTTCACCTGTGAAAAAAAATGGGAGAATATGTCCGCTTTAGGCGCAGCAGGTAGGTGTCGCAGTCGCACAGGGGCCTGGAGGTTGTGGGTTCGATTCCCGCTCCGGGTGACTGTCTGTAAGGAGTGTGGTGTGTTCTCCCTGTGTCTGCGTGGGTTTCCTCTGGGTGACTGTCTGTGAGGAGTTGGTGTGTTCTCCCCGTGTCCGCGTGGGTTTCCTCCGGGTGACTGTCTGTGAGGAGTGTGGTGTGTTCTCCCCGTGTCCGCGTGGGTTTCCTCCGGGTGACTGTCTGTGAGGAGTTGGTGTGTTCTCCCCGTGTCCGCGTGGGTTTCCTCCGGGTGACTGTCTTTGAGGAGTGTGGTGTGTTCTCCCCGTGTCTGCGTGGGTTTCCTCCAGGTGACTGTCTGTGAGGAGTGTGGTGTGTTCTCCCCGTGTCCGCGTGGGTTTCCTCCGGGGTGCCTGTCTGTGAGGAGTTGGTGTGTTCTCCCCGTGGGTTTCCTCCGGGTGACTGTCTGTGAGGAGTGTGGTGTGTTCTCCCCGTGTCTGCGTGGGTTTCCTCCAGGTAACTGTCTGTGAGGAGTGTGGTGTGTTCTCCCCGTGTCTGCGTGGGTTTCCTCCGGGTAACTGTCTGTGAGGAGTGTGGTGTGTTCTCCCCGTGTCTGCGTGGGTTTCCTCCAGGTAACTGTCTGTGAGGAGTGTGGTGTGTTCTCCCTGTGTCTACGTGGGTTTCCTCCAGGTAACTGTCTGTGAAGAGTGTGGTGTGTTCTCTCTGTGTCTGCGTGGGTTTCCTCCGGGTGCTCCGGTTTCCTCCCACAGCCCAAAAACACACATTGGTAGGTGGATTGCTGACTCAAAAGTGTCCGTAGGTGTGTGTGTGTGTGTCTGTGTTGCCCTGTGAAGGACTGGCGCCCCCTCCAGGGTGTATTCCCGCCTTGCGCCCAATGATTCCAGGTAGGCTCTGGACCCACTGTGACCCTGAACTGGATAAGGGTTACAGATAATGAATGAATGAATGAATGTCCGCTTTAAGAACATTAGTCTGTATCATACTTAGCTCTAGTGCTTACTATTTACTGTATTCTGGATATAACCAGCATGATTTATCTCCCCCACTCTGGGCTTCAGGCTGTGTAGCAGCTGGGTTCAGGTTTTAATGAACTTTCTGACAGCTCTGTCAGTCTGCGTCGATACTGAGGCCGAACACTTTGGACGTTTTTGAGCCGAAATCAATAGATGTGGAGATGGATGAGCTGCTTTGGGAGTTACAAAGAAGAAGAGGTAGTGACAGTAAATTTCTGTTCTCATTAAAGAACTGTGTAACAGGCCTCTGTCTCATTCATTTACATCTGTATTGGAAATGTTAACACTATCATTATATAGAGAGTCTATCCATGTTTCGTCATCATACAAAGTATAACTGACTACAAAAACACAGAGGAGCTGGAGAACTGGAGTAGTGCTGAAATCAATAGATGTTGAATTCTATCAGCTGCTGAAGTGGAATGGTGTCAATTTCTGAACTCATTAAACAAGAGGTTGGCAAAGCTGGAGGACACCTAGTCATCCAACAGTTCTCCTCATACAGCAGTTACAGCTTCGAAACTTGAGGCAGGGCTTGGTGGGTCATGACTGAAGTGCCCTTGAGCAAGGCACGTAACCTCCAACTGCTCTGCGGGTGCCGTGGCTAGGGCTGCCCACCGCTCTGGGCATGTATTGTCACTGACCCTAATGTTCACTAGTGTGTGTGTAAATTTGTGTTTCACTGAACGGATTGGGTTAAAAGCGGAGAACATATTCCTCGGTGTGCAAGCCGAGTGACCAATTAAATTGATTCTAATTCTAATTCTCACACACATTCACTCACACCTACGAACACTTTTGAGTCGCCAATCCACCTACTACACCTACTGTGTGTGTGTGTGTGTGTGTGTTTGTGTTGCCTTGTGAAGGACTGGCGCCCCCTCCAGGGTGTATTCCCGCCTTGCGCCCAATGATTCTTGGTAGGCTCTGGACCCACCGTGACCCTGAACTGGATAAGGGTTACAGACAATGAATGAATGAATGAATTCTAATTCTACGCTTAATGCTGGAGCACCTGGTTTCCTCCAGGTGACTGTCTGTGAGGAGCGTGGTGTGTTCTCTCTGTGTCTGCATGGGTTTCCTCCGGGCGACTGTCTGTGACGAGTGTGGTGTGTTCTCCCTGTGTCTGCGTGGGTTTCCTCCTGATGACTGTCTGTGAGGAGTGTGGTGCGTTCTCCCTGTGTCTGCGTAGGTTTCCTCCCACAGTCCAAATGCACACATTGGTAGGTGGATTGGAGACTCAAAAGTGTCCATAAGTGTGAGTGTGTGAGTGAATATGTGAGTGTGTGTCGCCCTGTGAAGGACTGGTGCCCCCACCAGGGTGTGTTTCCGCCTCACAGCAGGCTCTGGATCCACTGCAACCCTGAACTGGATAAGGGTTACAGACAATGAATGAATGAACAATTACAAACAACAGTACAGTTCTCTACCAGCAGCTCCACAGATTCTGTAAGAGTGCAGGCTGCTGTGACTCTAATATTCTTCCAGTAAAGTGCCAGTTCTACTAGATCTGGGGAAATGAATTTGGCACGTCACCTATATAAACAATGTATCTGCAATAGTCTTTCTGTTATGTGCCCTTGGACTCAAATGACAGATGACTGTAGAGAAAAGAAAAGCAACAAGAGCAACAGAACTGCCTTGTTCAGACCTATTTTTCAAATTATGGACTAGGAAAGCAAACGCAGAACAATATGAGAGCTGGCAGCGCTGCTCAGATGTTTTTTAGCCTTTGAAACAGCCCCAGTGAAGAGTGGGGACCACTGCAGTGATTTCCAGGCTGAGAATACACACACTTAACGACACAGAGAGAGAGAGAGAGAGAGAGAGAGAGAGAGAGAGAGAGAACGAACAGTGGTGAGCCTCCGGCTTATTTTCCCTTTTAGACATTCTTCAGCAAAGCCCTTTAAACCCACTGTGGGAAGCTGCAGATAGCACTTGTTATTTCCAATTTCCCACTATTTTAACATTACCTATATTACATATAAAATCCAGAAGGCATTTCTATTCTGCTCAATTTGATGCTTCTGCTTGAGGTGGTGAAACAGACCATGTCAGTGTCACTGCAGCGCTGAGAATGATCCACCACCCATATTCAAACCTGCTCTGTGGGGGTCCTGAACACTGAATAACAGGGTGAAATGGGGCAAACAGTTTGTAATTGTAGATCTCAAATATGAACAAATACGGTCCGCTGAGAGAATGGGTAATAAGTGCAAAAACAGGGAGGTCATTTTAATGTCCTGAGGGGTTTGTGACCAATTACATATGTTTATTATAAAGGTTTTAGTGAAGTGTTGTTTGGAAATGTTCAGAAGTGCTGCCATGTGAAAATGTATAGCGAGTGAGTGTGTGTGAGTGTGTATGAGGCAGGGAAAGAGTGAGAGAGAGAGACCTGTGTCTCTGACTGGTCTGACAGTCCACTCGTTTCTACTAATGTGTTAAAGCCAGGGCTCAGATGGTCATTCTGGCTGTAAGAAATATTCTAATCTGAGGAACGTGAAAGTGAGATTTCAAAACGACGTACCTGCTCAAAGAACTCGTCCATGAAGCCTTTTTCCATGCCTACTGCCACCTCCTCCTCCTCCTCGGTGTCCTTACCCTGCAAGACAAAATCATCCATTTCATTTTAGCACTTAAAGTCTAGCTAAAGAGGACTTTTCAAGCTGAGACTTACCAAAATGCACTTAAACTCTCTCCAGGCTGAGAAACTTTGATTGACAAGACATTTATTTGTTCCACATTTCTCCAGGAAGCAGTTTTTATTTCAGCTGTTTATTTCAGTTTTAGGGTTTTTTTTTTAAAGGAAAGTAATGGTGTGGACCTGTGAGACATAAAGGCTACAGTGACTCACATATGAGGGTTTTTGCCTTAAAGTTACACACATCTGTTTGTTCTGGGCTTTTAGATTGGGTGGTGAAGAAGAAGAAGGTGAAGAAGAAGAAGGTGAAGAAGGAGAAGGAGGAGAAGAAGAAGAAGGTGAAGAAGAAGAAGAAGAAGAAGGTGAAGATGAAGAAGAAGAAGAAGAAGGTGAAGATGAAGAAGAAGAAGAAGAAGAAGGAGGAGAAGGAAGAACCATTATTAATCCCCTACCATTAATTACCAATAACTGTGTTAGAGTGATCCTCTGTCTCAGAGACACATGGAAAAAGTCATGACCACAGGCCTGAGACACAGCACTCTTCCCTACAACCTCCATTTGATTTCATTTTCATGCTGGAGGGAAATGAACAGTGGTGAGGGCTCATCACCTAGAGCTGATGAAAAGTTATGGAGCGTGAGTCATTAGACCAGTCCTCTCCATTGATTAGCACAGCGGGTCAAGTGATTAGCTGCCTGTTATTCAATCAAGACCCTGTGAGACCGACAAGCACATAACAAGAAATGGCGAGGGAGGCTCATTTCCCAGCCGTCTCGAAGGGAAGGGATTATGGAATTAGATTAAGTTTACTGAACTATACAGAACTATCAGCCACTACATTAGAAACAGAGAATGCAGAGGTATAACTTGTGTCTGGAACAAAACGTCAATCTGAAATCAAAATGGATGTGGTTTTTGCCGTTATCTCATGTCCTCAATCATAATCAGTGCAGGTCACTGTGTCATATTGTAGTGGAGACTTGAAGAGGCCGGGACTTACTGGGGAGTTCCCAGAATGCACCACGGCTCATCCTATTTACTGTTTAGGGGTTATTTTAGAAATGTGCATTTGGGGTGGTTCATTCATCCGAGTTGTATCCACCGTCAGTGAGTTTTGTGTGCTTGTGGATAAAGGCTCTGGCTGCCTGTCCTTCCCATACACCAAGCTGTTTCCTTGCTTCCTTTCTACACTTGTGCCCTTTTGAGGGCATAAATAAATGTTGTTTGTTTACAGTTAGGCTCTGTCTCAATACCCATTTTCCAAAGCCATTACAAGATCATTCAAAAGACACAGATCCTGTTAAAGGGGGTCATCTACGATTGTGGGGAAACACAATTCTCTCTGGGTTGTTTACATTCGAGATCTCCGCATCGTTTAAGGTGGAACGGTATGTTTGAGAGGAAAAAACGACTCTTGTCTTAAACGTGGCAGAAGTTTCACTTGTCTGTAAGTTTTTATTCAGTGTTTAAATTACCATGGAAACTCATTTGTAAATGGGGTTGTTTAGTTGTGAAGCACTTTCGGAAATGCAGTTAGCTGTCTCCCGAATTTGGAGACATTTCCACCTTAAACATTCATTCATTCATTATCTGTAACCCTTATCGAGTTCAGGGTCGCGGTGTGTCCAGAGCCTACCTGGAATCACTGGGCGCAAGGTGGGAATACACCCTGGAGGGGGCGCCAGTCCTTCACAGGGCAACACACACACATTCACTCACACCTTTGGACACTTTTGAGTCGCCAATCCACCTACCAACGTGTGTTTTTGGACTGTGGGAGGAAACTGGAGCACCCGGAGCTCACCACCGAACACACCACACTCCTCACAGACAGTCACCCGGAGCAGGAATCCACAACCTCCAGGCCCCTGGAGCTGTGTGACTGCGACACTAACCTGCTGCGCCACCGTGCCACCCCCAATCCGAAACAAACAAACAAACACAAAAAAACCCAGCAAAAATTATCAATATTACCCACTTACGAAGCAGGAATAGAGCAATATCCTCATCTTGGTTCGTGCTTTCTCTGCTGTCTAAAAAAATGACAGATGCTTTTTCTCTCCAATGGGCAGAGCCTAGCATACCAGACCGCAACTAGTTACTAGTTTTACTAGTTTTACTAGTTTACACTCACTGAGGCTTCGTAAACACATTAGACTGGTATACAGCACACTAATACTACGTGTTTTTGATTGCAATCTTAAACATCGCCTTTAATCAAAGTGCTGGGACTTTTACCCCACCTCTAAACACTCAGTTTGTCCAAGAGGCACACCAGAATTAAATTAACCCATAATATCATTACACTCTTCCCCTCCTATTCCCACCACCTCCACCAATCCTCCAGTGAAAACACAGCTCATTACCTCCCCTGCTGAAGCCACACTGCTTTAGTTCCTGCTGTGCCTTTCTCGTCTCTTTTTACCAGGGATTCCCAAACGTTTGCCCTCAACTGTCTATAATTCTGACCTAAATCAGGACCTGAAATCTCCAGGAGCTATAAATAAGCATCACACGCACCGAGGCGGTGCAGTGCGCACCAAAAATCACAATGGACACATCCATCCGTGCACCACTGCTCGCTAACGAATACGCCTCAGTCCATTTTCGTCAATGAAAATGCAATTTATGTCAGCCCGTTACGCATGTCTGAATCCAGACAAGTGAGAGGGTTTCCATTAAAGCTGCTGAAGCTGAATCATTTAATGCTTCTGGGAAAAAAAAAAAAAAGAAAAACACACTTTCCATGGTATATGAGACACCATTTCCAACATATCCTGCGAACAAGGGGTATTTGAACATTGTAGTATGTATTTGATAGCATTCAAACACAAACCAGATATAATAATCGTGTATGTTCTACACTCACTGTTCTCCCTGTGTCTGCGTGGGTTTCCTCCGGGTGACTGTCTGTGAGGAATCTGGTGTGTTTTCTCTGTGTCTGTGTGGGTTTCCTCCGGGTGACTGTCTGTGAGGAGTGTGGTGTGTTCTCCTCGTGTCTGCGTGGGTTTCCTCCGGGTGACTGTCTGTGAGGAGTGTGGTGTGTTCTCCCTGTGTCTGCGTGGGTTTCCTCCGGGTGACTGTCTGTGAGGAGAGTGGTGTGTTCTCCCCGTGTCTGCGTGGGTTTCCTCCAGGTGCTCCGGTTTCCTCCCACAGTCCAAAAACACACGTTGGTAGGTGGATTGGCAACTCAAAAGTGTCCGTATGTGTGAGTGTGTGTGTGTGTGTAATTCATTTTAATGACCTCAAAATTATTTTTTAAGGATATATATATAGAATCCAATATCTAACCTTTCACTGTCTATAGATGAGAAACTTTTGATATAGGACTCAGTATTGTTTGGACTCTAAAACCTAGAGTCTGAACCATGCAGACACACATCGTAATGATGCTAATCTAACGTTAATGGTGAACTTAGCGCATTTATTTGAGTAGGGGACAGACTTTAGCACAGTTATAATGAGCTTACATGCTGTGGAGAGATTAACATTGCCTCAGACATGATGCTGACTCCTAGTGACTGTGCTTTCCCAGTGTTCCGATCTCCCTGCATTCGCCCTGAGCTCAGTTTGACCAATGGTGCTCATTAGCTTGCAGCACATTACAGAAACCATTCAAAAGAGCAAGAACCACATACAGTTATGATTGAAAATGTCCAGGATATACAGATGTTAAATTAACATTTCACCAAGCCAGAGGTTCTAATCCATGAGGAGTCCTGGCCATTTCCTTATGAATTACCTAATGGAACTAGGTCAAAAAGTACCGACCCAGGTAGTAAAAAGTTGACTGGGTGACACAGTGCTGGATCAGCTCTGGCAGGAACCTTAGGAACCCTGAGGAAATCTGAAACTCTGAATCTCTAAACCACAGAGCGTGGACTTGCCATTCTTCTCATGTAAGAACCTTCCCCTGAGCATCGCTGTGCCCAGATCAGTGCTCCTGCTGACCACACACTGACCCCCGAATCCCCCAAGAACACTCCACCAAGACCCTCCTCTGAGGACATTAAAGCCTACAGAGGTCAAGAGGAACGGTTCAGCATGAAGTAAGGTCAAATGTCCAGGTCCAGGCTTGTTCTTGCTACACCTCCTTCACCAAAAAGGTTAATGGAGCTTTTCCACTGCATGGTACTCTGCCCTACTCAACTCTTTTACTTTTTCATTAGGTAAATTTGGTCCTGGCTTGTTTTTTTTAGTCTCAGGTCTCTCTGATTCCAAGAGAGCTGATGTGGGACTAAACTGTGACGTATAAACCTTGCAGAGCGCTGATTGGCCAGAGAGAGTTGTCACTCTGTGCCATGCATTGCAGACATCCAGCACAAACTTTGTGAGAACCGAAGTTATAAATAAAACGAATCCAAACTGAATTATAATCAGCTGATGTTGTTTCAAAAATATTTCTATGGATTCAGTGGCTGAAAGTTATGTTGAAATTTGAGAGAACCAGAAAGAGCCAGAGCCAGAAATAGAGTAAAAAGGAGAGGGAGTGAAAATGCTGAATACATCTTCCCTCTCATCCCCATCTGCTCTCCTCCATCCACCTACTCTCTCTCCTTCCTTTTGTCAGCACTCTCCACCCTTCTCTTTTCTTCTCACTTCTCAGCCCAACTCGGCTTCTCTTTGTTGAGATTTCTCTCTCTCTCTCTCTCATTCCCTGGTGTGTGTACTTGGCTGTGAGAGAGGCAGCAGACAGCAGGGAGGAGGCTATCGCCTCCGGATTCAGCTCCGTCACATGCAGCCTCATTACAGCCGCCGGCCCACACAACATGCACTGAGTTACCTGTCTCTCTTTCTGTCAGCTGTGCACTCGGATATGTTCAATCATCAGCTGTTTTTAAGGAAAAACAATCCTGCACAGTAAGATGTACAGTAACTGAGCATGTGCATATACAGTCATGTACAACACTATGTTCATTTTACTATAAATCTGCAGCATTAAAATCACAGGAGCTACTGTAAACTCACAGTAGTCAGCACACAGTCCTGTTTAACTATCGTCTAGATCAAGAGATCAATATAGTAAAACCATATATAATCCAAATGAAATGACATCATTCATTCATTCATCTCTAAGCCCTTCATCCTGATTAGCATCACGCTGGGTCTGAAATCACTGGGATCACACCTTGGAGAGCACACCAGTCTATGAAGGTCAGTACATTAAGGGACACAACTGGGGCTTTTCCACTGAACCTTCCTTTTTTCAGCTTTATTCAGCTTTTTTTTTTTGCTTTTACATCAGGTAAACGTGGTCCTTGTCCTTGGACCAGATTCTTGTTTAGTACCTGCTCTCTCCTGGTTCCAATCGGGCAGGGAGTAGGGACTAAATGTCACGTGGAAACCTTGCAGAGCTCTGATTGCCCAAAGAGGCTTGTCAATCATGACAAAATGCAAACATCCATCACCAACTTGCCATCTGTAAAATCTTCAAGTTGCAGCAGAGATCACGTTTGTTTTTATCCGACTCACGACGGCAGCTCGTTAAATGACGCCGTGGTCTTTTGAAGAGGTTCAAAGGTTGGATCAGTGGCCGACGAAAGAATCCAGCGAGAGCTGGACGCTGCAACAAGGAAGGAACAAACTCTACTGACCTGTCTGAACTTATGACGAAGTTGTGTTTAGTCCCGAACAACAACAACACATGAATAACGCTTAGCGTTACCGCTGCCATTGTTGTGTTATCCAAAGCCCACTGTTTCAATTAGAGAGTGGGATTCACGACATCATAGCTACCTTGGACCATGGACCAAAAAGTGAGTAGAGCTGAGTCGAGTTGACTATAGCTTGTGCCATGTAGTGGAAGCTACTAAGAAGTTCCAACCCGACCCAAGCTGGCCCAACTGGTTCTGCTAAACTTGGTTCCGCTTCTCAGATTTCTCTCAGTGTAGTCAGGAGAATACTGTACTGATGGGTCGTGTCAGGTTAGTGTTTTTATACTTTGCTTCCACTTTTAAAGTGAGCCTCTTTCACTTGGTCTGAGTCAATTACAGAAGAAGACTACAGATGTATGTGGTTTAAAGCAACACTAGGTAAGATTTGGTCTATTCGCTCCTAGAGCTCCCCCTGCAGTTGCACAGTGCAATTCATTTTCACAGCACTGTCCAGAAATCAAGGTGGAGAGAAGGGAATCTAAAGATTACAAAGTGCTTTTTCTGCAGTGCTGAGCCTGGAGCAGCAACAACAGATGCTCTTTTCTCCCTATTACAACTGCGCTGTTACAAGTGAATGGCTAGATTACTTCTGCCCACTGTGAATTAATGGAGTATGTTGCCACATCTTTTATAGAATTTTTTGTATAAAAAGTAATGTCATTATTCTATTAGAAGTACTTTAGTAGCACTGTGGAAAATATGATTTATAAACAATCTTTGTTATTGTTTCATGCTGCAGGCATAGATTAAATCCTATAATATAACAGTGTGATGAATCCATCTTCCCCTTCTGTTTTATTTTTAGCATCATTATTGCAACACTCCAACATTTACGAGTGCCTGGTAATAAACAACCTAGTTCTAAAACCAGAAGAGGCTGTGTACATATGACTCTAGATCCAAATCTTAGCAGAGTGTTTGTAGAGTGTGATGTCAATAGTATATGTTTCTCCCAACACTGTAAAGAAAGGTTAGTTAGCGTTAGCACTCTCTCCACCGATGGCTGGCAGAGCTGAAATGTGGCCTGTCGGTCACTCACTCCGCGTCCTCGCTCCGCTCTCTCTGTGTAATCTATTTGCCCAGGGAGTTTTTTTTTTTCCCTGCCGAGTAATGCCGCCTCGGTCTGAGAGGAAAATGTCATTAAGCCTGCAGTGGGCTGTAATGACAGATAGCAAGCGAGGAGAGAGAGTGATGCGCTGTCACCTCTTGTTCCTCTCTCTCCCTCGGGGGGCGTCTCAGGGGCTTTATTCGGAGCGGACGTAAATATGCGACGGTGGCTCAAATCAAATTAGGCTACGCTGACGTCCTCATCGTCTAGTGAAAAAAGAAAGAAACACAGACTGTGGCATTTCCATCTCCATCAATCAACACCTCCCTCTTGGTCTCTGTGTCCGGCCTACTGACCGCCTTGAAGTTTATGCATAGACATCACCCACCCAGCTTGATAGCAATGAAGGCCTCCTCTTTAAATACTATATCTTACGTTTAAAGATGCCCCTTCTGATTAAAGCAACTATTTTATGGAACAGCCTGTGTGTACACAGCTTAATCCAATACCATAGTGATGAGTTAGAGTGGACACAGTAAACAAGGAGCGTCCCTGGACGTTCAAAATAGGTCTAAAAGTAGTCTGTCCATCAAGGACATATTTTAAACGTCAATGGACGTCCAAAATCCATCTTAATAAGTTAGTTAAGTGGTGACCAATCGATAACTTCAGTGGACGTCCAAAACGCGTTTTATACGAGTAATTTATTTTGGGACCGATTAATAACGTCAACGGACGTCCAAAATACGTCTAATAGTCGTCTTTTCAATGTCTGTGTTTGGACGTCTTTTCAACTTTCATTTTCAACCTTAAGAGAACGTTGATTAGACGGCAGTCATTACGTTATTTCAACGTTGACTTAATGGCTAAATGTTTACTGGATAAGCATTGTGACCAATATCAGCTCTGGACCTCACTAATGCTCTCAGGGGCATTACGCTTATGTGCAGCTGCTCCAGAGTTTGCCAATTTACAACATGCTACACTATGAAGGGAGCACCTTAACGTAGCAGAAGTCACTTGTTATAAGTGGTATCTACATGAACATTTGGAAATACAGTGTGTGTAAATGAGTGAACATATCCATTTTTCAATACAGCAAAGGTGAATACTGACAAAACAAATAATAAACTACAAGTTCTTTATTTCTAAAACCCATGTTCATGATTAAGGGCAGCACGTTGGTGCTGCACCACAGCAGACCTACTGTAAACCAAAATTGGATGAAGTGGCTATAGAATATGACTGAATGAATGCGCTAGCTCACAGTATAGTGGTGTTTTTCATGTCATTAGGTTTAATTGAATTGACCACAATAAATTCATGGCTCTGCTCGTCATAGTGCTGCACAGAAAAGCACGAAGCAGACCCACACTGAATGACAGCCAGGTTTAGTTGCCTGTGAGTCAGCTAATTGTGGAAATTAGCATAGAGGTGTATCATTGCTTCAATCCATTCATGACCTGAGAAAAAAACCCTCTGCATCTGAAAACCTGCCAGCGACAGGTGTGCGCTGATGTAGTGGCTCTAATATCAAACCCAGGCCAGCGTCGGCCAGGAAAAAAAAAAAAATGAAAGAAGTCAAGCGGTCGCACTTATTTTCTGCTTTGTTAGCACGGCAGCATGTGGGTGTGGTACAACAGCATGAAACACGCTCATTCACTCCCGTCAGCAGGCGCTGGGCTTTGACAAAAATCAGCAGGAATCCTTCAAAAGTGTTGGATTCTTCAGTGGCCCCCCTTCGAGCCACTATCATAGACAGTGATAATTCATACAGAAACCACAACACCACATTCAAAACTAATACATCGACACAATAGAGAAACACAGCTTTAAAGGCAGTGTCTAATACGATTTCCTCTCGTATGTTTACGTACAGAAGCTCGGCGCCTTTTAAGGTCGAATGGTATGACTGAGGGAAATAAAGTTTGTATGTGGCTGAAGTTTAACATCATTTTTTTTTATAATTTTGTTGGAATTACCACACAATCTCATTCGTAACTTGGGTTGTTTAGTTTTGTAGCACTTTCACAAGTATATTCGTTCATTCATTCATTATCTGTAACCCTTATCCAGTTCAGGGTCGCGGTGGGTCCAGAGCCTACCTGGAATCATTGGGCGCAGGAATACACCCTGGAGGGCTGGTTGATCTTAACCCAAGGCAAAAATAAATACAAGTAATAACCCTAAGAACCTATAATAAGTAAAACAACACAGTGTGGTCATTTCGAAAGTGATGATTGATAACGTGCATCCGTGAGCTCCTGCAGTTCTTTCGTTTCAGCCCTTCCCAAGAAAAAATAAATAAACAAAAACAACAACAACACACACACACACACACACACACACACACACACACATACACAGCAGCCATTTCCACATTTTAGTCACACCGCCTGCTTGTCCAGTCTTGGAGTTAGAAGTAGAGATACATTTTTTCAGTGCAAGCTTGCTTTTAAATCGAAAAAACAAAACCTAATAAACAGATGCAATGTTTTACTGAGTGGATTATTTTAAATAAAGGTTTTCCCACTGAGATTTCAATGTGAAACATGCACAAGTGAGTGACTTAAGGATTTTTAACCTACTGCTTTTGAAATGCTGGCTTTATTTCTGCATGGAACTGTGTTTGTGTGTGTGTGTGTGTGTGTGTGTGTGTGTGTGTGTGTGTGTGTGTGTGTGAGACAGATTACAAGCTAGGGAGAATCTGGTATGAGAGGGACAAAACAAGTCAATCTGCCCCCTGGGGGCAATATGCAGAGAAAAGCCCCATCCAAATTACCCCATCTGATTCCCCTTCGCTGATTTAGAGCTTACAACCCCCCAACAACAATCTTCTCTCACCCACGAGGCCTGAGCTCCCTCATTTCATTTATCACACACACTGTAATATACAGAGCTGGAATACTCACACTTATCTTAGTGTATTGCCCCCAACAACCCACCCAACCCAACTACATATCCATTCTCTCTCTCACACACACACACACACACAGGGCTGAGGCATTTATTGTTTATATATATCATAAAAGATGATTTTCAAATCTCAAGAGCTGCCATTTTAATTATATCCTACATTAATAACAAGTTTGATTGGGGAAATTTAACCTAATGACTCTGAGCTGCTGAACTGGCAGCTTGACACTCTACATTGAGGTCACAAGCCTAGAAAAATAAATGATCTGGTCTTCTAGGGTCTAGCTACAGACCTCCAACAGGTGACCTCTTTGATGTCATCAGTAGAGTGACCAGACGTCCTCTTTTACCCGGACATGTCCTCTTTTTTAGACTTAACAAACGTCCGGGATGTTGTTTTTCTAGAGCTTACATAGAACTTCGAGAAGCGTTTCGTTCACAAACTAGTCCCGCCCTCCCCTACTCCGATTGGTTCGCTTGAGTGAGAAGGGGGCGTGGTGAAGTAGCCTAAAGTCTTCTGATTGGACGGCCTGACTGTAGAGCTACCGTTATTGGTCGATAATCTTCTCTGTAAACATTTAATTGGTCAGTCCTCCCAAATGTCTCTCTTAAAGCAACTCTAGGTAGTTAAAATACCTTAAAATTACAGCTTAAAAATCATCGTGACGCTCCACCAAGCTGTAACAGTGAGAACACAGCCTCTGTCATTGCTACTCCAGGTGCTGCACTGCAGAAACTGCACTATGTAATATTTGAAAGAGGGTAGGGAACCACCTCCTCCTCCCTGCCCCTTCCCCTTGATTTCAGAACAGTGCTGTAAAGATGGATTCCACTCTGTAGAACTGTGGAGCCAAGCAGCAAAAATACCATTACTTCCCTAGCGTTCCTTTAATAGCTAGAGCATAGAGGGTCTTCGGTTCAGAGCGCTGAGACCCAACAATCAGTGGTCCACTTTAACTTTTATTTCAAAACAAAAAACATTTTCGCATTGAGAGCAAACAGAAGTTGCCCCAAACAGTCGATAGATTGGCGAACACGAAAAAGAACGCAGCAGAGAAGAAAATCAGTCACCCTGTCATTTCCAAACAATCAATACACGGCACAGAGCCCACAGAGCTCCGCAAAGACCACAGGCAGCTCTGCTTCTGCTCCTTATCACCCACTCAAGTCCAGTGTTTGTTCAGTCCAGCACAGGCAGAGGCCTGGTCAATCATTTTAAAACTGACCTTACAGGGGAAACAGAAAAACAAATCCACACATCGGCTGGGACCGGGCCACGAAACTGCTGCTCATCGAACTCACAACTGGGTGGTTTCATTTTTTTAACCTGAAGTTTGTAGTCCTTTCTTAAACTGTTCTAATCCTTGTACCTTGTGTCTTTAATTATGGAACATACTGTAATTGCACCACTAACACCTACATTTAATGTACCTCGAATGTACCTTTTTTTCTGAGAGTGTAGCTCAACAATGTTGTGATGTTGCATTCTTATCCGTCTCACCAAGCACCGAGCCCACTCTGTTTTATCCAAATGGAATTTCAGCCAGGTCTAATTTTAGCCTCAGTGAAGGGCTACAGGCAGCTTCCAGTCTGAAGCAACTAAACAGAACCGAACCTGATGGTGGAGCCATAAAATGACCGCGGGCAAATTTTGGACTTGTTTTAGAACTTCAGCAGACGGCTTAGACATTCACACCTAAGTTTGTTCAGTCTCCTGAATAACAGTGGTTCAGACAGCACCATCCTATTTCTCTCTGTCTCCTTCTCCTACAGTCCCTGTCACTCCACACCTACAGCTATCCCCCTCTCTCAACACACTCTCAGAAAAACTGTCACTGCGGTGGTACCCTCCAGGGAACATACCCCGTGCCTTTTGTTTGGGAACATAACTGTACATTTTAGAGTTGTGTTGATTTCACACGCCCAGTTCATCTCCAGGACGTATATTTTGTTCTTTTATTTGACACAGTTCTATAATGAAGGCTTACACACCTCCTGTCACATCTCCTCCTGGAGGAGAGAATGTAATGTACCTTTAGGGAACACAGCTGGACTTTGTAGTAAATAAAACACATTTATTTAGTGTCTATAACGTACCTCATATTTCTGAGAACGCTCCCCCTTGCTTTCAATGTCTCTCCACCTCTCTCTCTCTGTCTCCTACCATTTTTTCTCTTCTCCATTTCACTCCATCACTCGCCCTCTGCCTCATTCCCGAAGCTCACATCCTGGTGTGTTCTCTCTCAGTGGCTTCAAATTCTGTTATAGAAAGGTACTCCACCCCTGCCCCACAGTTTGACGTGATTGGTCCTTTAGGTTTGTGATGTATAAAACCCTGGCTGTCTGAATCCATCTGGTGGTCTTTGGATGAAGGGAGTTTGAAAGTTAAAATGCTCAGCCATGGCACTGACTGCTTAAACACTTGATGTTAAATCTATATCAGAAGCTTTGACTTATTTCCCTCAATGCCATTAAAGGTGGAAGTGAAAACTCAAAAACTAATCAAACGCCCACCTGATGCCAATTAGAAACCCACCTCAGACAGTTTGCTTAAAGACACTGCGTTATCATTTACGGTGGAATTATAGAATTCGAATTAAAACCCAAATTCCACCTGTTCCTTTCCGCAACAGACAACGGCATTTGAGGTGGAGCGGAAAATTAAAAAGATAAATAATTAAGACAATTTCAGTTTCGTGGTTCTGCAACACCCTCAGCGTTTTTTTTACGTACGCGTATTCCTCGTTCTCTCAACAAGTTAAAAAGCGAATGAAGCAGGTGTTTTTCATTTTAACAAATGAATTTACCAAAACAAACAGTGTTGTTTACTCACATGTCTCAGCTCCTGCGTGCGGTCCTTCATGTTTCAAAGTACGTTCAGAACTTTCCCAATATTAAAAGCCCCTTTACGACCCCCAAAACAACTACAAGCTCCTGCAAGTCCTCTCAGAAGAGCACATCCCTCACTAGAAAAGCAGAATTCCTCTCTTTTTCTCCCCTCCCTTCTTTATCCCAGCTGTAGTTTTTAGGAAGAGGGGGATGACAGAAGGTGGGTCTGTTCACACAATGGAGCGGTGACGCGTTTGATAGTGATAAGGAGTTCGATTCAGTTCAAAGAACCGATTCGTTCGCTCTGGGACTCGATGACTCGAATAACCGATTCGTTGGATTTGCTTTATTCTTGCAGACCACACAGGTTTAATTCAGCGGGCAGGATTTCAAGATATTTTAAATATGATCAACGTAAACTGGATCTTTAACATAATGGCCGACATACGTATCTGAATCTGAATTCACATTTTAATATTAAATATTTAATAAAAAAAACTATCATAACGGTTATTGGGTTGATATTTAGTTAAAATTTTAAATTTCAATATTAAATCCACATTAAATTCAAAGTTTTCTTTCCTCCATCGTATCCATATCATCTTTAATAATGTAATAGCTTCGTAAAAAATGGTAGACTACGAAAGGTTTGTAAATTTATAAAAGACAGTAATGAAATGTTTCGAATAAAGGCTGCACTGCTAAAAGAAAAATAAAGATTCAGTTGAACCACTGAATCGATTCTGAAAGGTTCACTGAATATATTACATTTAAATGAACGAGTCACACAGCGTTGTTTTTTTAAAAGCTGGGCGTTAAACCCTTATTAACAGAATTGACACAGTGGAGTCTGAGGTCCAGACTGGTTCTACTACTTCTACATGTTTTAAACATCTGTAAAATACCACGCAGCACCGCGTTTATCAGCGACCGAGCGCAGAGAGAACGCCCAGCCACAGTTCACCATTTTCCGCCTGAACAACAGCGCCACTTGCCGGACACAACCGGAAACCCACATACCCCTCTGTTTACATAATTCACATTCATTTAATTCCCAATTCCTTTTGGTGTTTAATTTCATTCATTCTGTACGGCTTCAGCCTTTTAATTGGATCCAGAAACAGAACATATATTCTGCTCTACACTTTGAGGCTTTTAAATGAACATTTTTGTTAGGAATTTCTTGCATGTAGTCACAAAATATTAGTGATGTTAGGGCACTGATGTTGGATGACTAAATCTGGATCTCAAACCCTCCCGAGTTTAGTGAATGGAGCACCGTCAGTCCAGAGAAAAGAGTTCTACTGCTCCAAAGCCCAATGCTGAGAGGACCTATGTATGGAGCTAAATCATTAGATACATACTTGAATGAGTTTTGTATATTTAAATTATATTAATCTGAATATTTTATATTTGGGGGCGGCGTGGTGGCGCAGCACGTAATGTCGCAGTCACACAGCTGGTGTGTTCTCCCTGTGTCTGTGTGGGTTTCCTCTGGGTGACTCTCTGTGAGGAGTGTGGTGTGTTCTCCCTGTGTCTGCGTGGGTTTCCTCTGGGTGACTCTCTGTG
The DNA here is from genome assembly GCF_029633855.1 of Hoplias malabaricus. Classification (NCBI taxonomy): domain Eukaryota; kingdom Metazoa; phylum Chordata; class Actinopteri; order Characiformes; family Erythrinidae; genus Hoplias; species Hoplias malabaricus. The sequence continues at coordinate 66,418,237 of NC_089820.1, forward strand.
AGGAGTGTGGTGTGTTCTCCCTGTGTCTGTGTGGGTTTCCTCTGGGTGACTCTCTGTGAGGAGTTGGTGTGTTCTCCCTGTGTCTGCGTGGGTTTCCTCCGGGTGCTCCGGTTTCCTCCCACAGTCCAAAAACACACGTTGGTAGGTGGATTGGCGACTCAGAAGTGTCCGTGTGTGTGAGTGAATGTGTGTGTGTGTGTGTGTGTGTGTTGCCCTGTGAAGGACTGGCGCCCCCTCCAGGGTGTATTCCTGCCTTGCGCCCAATGATTCCAGGTAGGCTCTGGACCCACCGCGACCCTGAACTAGATAAGGGTTACAGATAATGAATGAATTTTATATTTGAATTATTATTATTGTATGGCATTTGATAAACTTGAAATTCTGTGGTGGTGAAAAATGATAAAAAAAAACGCAGATCACAAAAATACTGAGGTGAACCACAGGCTTCTCAGGAAAAGTCCCCTTTTGGACAAAGTGGCTGTGTGTGTATTTATTGGGGGTAGTGTTGCTGAGTTAAACCTTAAAAAAGCCAGTTGGAAACTGATGTTCATATTTGTAACCTGTTTATGTAATTACCATTAAACAAAAATGCACCAAACACTAAATCTAAACCAATCTAATTAGCTCAGGCTTAATTCTGGCCCAAGATAAAACTGGCCATGCACCTGAAGCCAAAAGGTTCATTCCAACAGATCATTCAAGTCTTAAACCTTCTTTAAAGGGGAAAAGTCCATAATATTACATCAAGCCTTTCATCACATAGTGGGCTTTCAGTCGAAGAAGGAAGGCTGATGAAATCCGGGTTAAAAAGCCACAACGTTGACGTTTGCAGGGTCAGGCACATTGTGTTTTCCATCTATAAAGTCCCTCTGAACTGGATAAAGACCCAGTCCTGCAGTCCATGTGTCCAGAGCTTCAGAAACGAGGTCTCCTCTGGCGACCCGTGTACTTGGTGTCTGCTCTTACACCCCTTAGAAACAAAACAAAGATTTAACCCATTTAATCATCAACAAGTTTACAGATACAAACACAGCACCATCTGACAGCTCAACACGCTTGGAGGAGAACACTAACTGCCTAGATGTGCTGTTAGGTGTGCACACAGTGCAGGCATCTGTGTGCTAAGTTCACACTGGGACATTAGGGAGTGGGTCCCTCCAAACGAGTCAGATGGCTAAGGAACTGTCAAGGAGCAAACCGCTGATCTCCCAATGAAAGGGTCAGAGCTTAGACTCCTACTCAGAAGGATGACCGGGATCCACAAACAGCAGAAATGGTAACAGAGATACGTACTTGCCCTGTCTCCTCCTCCTCTCCTTCTTTTCCAGGATCCAGTCTTTGCTCTTCTTCAGCGACTTGCCCTTCATATTTTTGAAGCGGGACCTTGGGTGGAATTGACAGAGCACGGTGCGCATTAAAAGGTCTCCATTTTTTCTTTTTAAGAAAAAGCTCATATTTTAAAACTGAGCACTGAACAAAATTAAAAATAAATAAATAAAAAAATTTACTTTGGCTCGACAAACTGAGCACTAGAGCCTTAAAATATTGCAATAATAAGTAAGTTTCCAATAAAAACACTAGTAGTTTTACACTGATAATTATAGAACAGCATACTCTGTAAATGTCAGAGGGTGGAAAAACTGTCTGGAGGGTCCTATGCTGAGACAGCACTCTGACCCTCTGTTTCTGTCGGTCTGTGTCCAATCAGAACAGGGACAGACTTAAACCCTGCCCTGATTCACAGACAAGACCCTCAGGCTAATGTAATACACATTATAAAGTACATTTACTGTGATATTGTCATTCATCTAATGAATCTGCTGCAATGTGGACATGACAATTACACACTACTAGTTTCACTATCAGTATAAAGTCACTGTTACAAAACCTTGTATCTGTTTATGATTTAACTTCAATGTGTGATATAACACAGTAAGAATCAAACATGTCAAAGTGTCAAAATATGGGCGACACTGTACAAGCTTCTGTTATGTCATCAACATGCATCAACGTCCTAATTATGTCCACATTTCTACATCCTATCCATGACACCTTACCTCTGACCTGTGAACTGCACTTGATTTGGAACATTTCTGTCTACAGTCTCTGTCCCCAGTCCCTGGAATGAAACAAAAATGACCAAAAGTACCAAGGTTACATCTCAGTAAACCTTTGCATTGCATTGATTCATGTCCACTGTCCATACCTTTGGCAAGACTCCAGATACACCAGCGAACAGGCAGAGGAAGAACCTTCCAAAACAGAACACGAGGATTAATTTATTCCACGTAAACCGTGCCGTTTATGAATCTGCTGAAGTAAATCCCTGAGCACTCACTTTTTGGCTTTGCTGCTGTTGGGATAATCCACCACCATCCCTCCTGTGAACCCTGCCTTCATGGCCTGAGCTGTGATCAACTCCAGCTGGAGAAAGAAACCAATGTTAAGGCAGAGGCAAGAGTGGTGAAAATAACACCCTAAGGGCTAGCAGCTTAACTGAATGGATTTGGATGTTTTAGACATGTTTATAACTAGGTTCCCATTAAGGAGCCAGGAATAATGTGAGGATGAAGACACTAACACATTGTCACCTGAGCTCAACGCACTTGGAGGAGAACCTTAACTGTAAACTTTAAGTATAGCAGGCAGAGGAATGAGGGCAGGGAATTACACTCTCTCTCTCTCTCTGTGTGCCTCTCTGAAAACTGCATCTCTTAAAAGGTTATGAGGCACTGAAATGTTATGGTGGAAACTCACCTGTTCTGAGTTTTCAGGATAAATCTGGAAGATCGCGCGAGCCCCTCTTACCTAGAAATATAATAATAAACATTAACAGCTCGCAAGAACACCCTCCGAGTTCCAACGTGTAAACACAATTGAAGTGGATTTAAAAACGTGTGCTTCACCAGAGAGGAGTAGAGGGAACTGAAGAAGGTGTAGAGCCTCTTGGGAGGACTGTGGCTTTTCTTATCGGCATTACACAGCCACTGGAGCGCAGAGATACTGAGGATAGCAACAAATCAACAGCTTATTTGGATTAATGAATATATTTTTGAATCTGAGTGTTATTCATTAATCACGACATGCCCCAATGTACTGCATGTGTAATTCAATGTCATGCTTTGATCTTACTGTACCTGATACAGCCATCAAATGTCCCAGGTCTGAAAGGCATGCCCTGCCCCATGTCTCCGAGAACGAGATCTCCATCCACCTCTCGATCTAAAGCGACATCTTGAGAGAAAGAGAAACGTTTTACTAGACATCTTTGTGTTGTAATTATTAAGAGTAAGTTTTTTTTATTTGGAACTAGCTACATTTTCTTTCTTAATATGGATTCATATTAAAGTCCAGTTCCTGTGTTATTTATGTTTGCCCCGAAGATATAATATAGGAATGAAAGGTGAATCATATTTATATTAAAAACCTGAATTTGAAAGAATGTAATTAACAAAATGCAACAGCTGCTTGAATAATAAATAACCTAAACCTGTGTTGAATGAGGTCAGACTTAGACCAGTCACTGTGCCATAAACATAACCACCATCACAACTAAACGACCCACTGGCTCTCTACATTCAAGCGTGCATCCCTTGTGGAATGAAAACAAAGTTTTTGCATCCTATATAAGGGATGCACAGCTGCAATATTTTAATAAACACATCCACTTTACTTGTAAATTGTAGCCTATGCAAAAAAATATTTTATGTTTTCCTAAGGGGCGGCACGGTGGCGCAGCAGGTTAGTGTCACAGTCACACAGCTCCAGGGACCTGGAGGTTGTGGGTATGAGTCCTGCTCCGGGTGACTGTCTGTGAGGAGTGTGGTGTGTTCTCCCTGTGTCTGAGTGGGTTTCCTCCGGGTGACTGTCTGTGAGGAGTGTGGTGTGTTCTCCCTGTGTCTGAGTGGGTTTCCTCCGGGTGACTGTCTGTGAGGAGTGTGGTGTGTTCTCCCTGTGTCTGAGTGGGTTTCCTCCGGGTGACTATCTGTGAGGAGTGTGGTGTGTTCTCTGTGTCTGAGTGGGTTTCCTCCGGGTGACTGTCTGTGAGGAGTGTGGTGTGTTCTCCCTGTGTCTGAGTGGGTTTCCTCCGGGTGACTGTCTGTGAGGAGTGTGGTGTGTTCTCTCTGTGTCTGAGTGGGTTTCCTCCGGGTGACTGTCTGTGAGGAGTGTGGTGTGTTCTCCCTGCGTCTGCGTGGGTTTCCTCCGGGTGACTGTCTGTGAGGAGTGTGGTGTGTTCTCCCTGTGTCTGCGTGGGTTTCCTCCAGGTGACTGTCTGTGAGGAGTGTGGTGTGTTCTCCCTGTGTCCGCGTGGGTTTCCTCCGGGTGCTCCGGTTTCCTCCCACAGTCCAAAAACACACGTTGGTAGGTGGATTGGCGACGCAGTGCTGAGCCCAGAGTAACAAACATAGGGGCTGTATTCTCCCTATTTTCTTTTCGCTCTATTCTCCGTCTTAGTGAATTTTTTTTATACATTTGTATTTATTCACTGACTTGACAGGTTATTCTTTCTATTACCATTAGACCAGGGGTGTTTCCAAATTTTTGCATAGGGCTGCACAGTATCTGAGACCAAAGCGTTTACCTGCTTGTTCAAAAAGCAGACAGTAAACCTGTGCCAGTGTGAATACAGCATCACTCACCAAGCATGGCCATGCTGATGTCCACACCAACCCAGTAATGACCTTCTTCTGATAAATAATCTCCACTGAGTCCAGAGCCACAGCTGAAAAGACACAAAAACTTCAATAAAGTGCATTCTTTCCAGGGGCTGTGTTCCACATAGCAGTTAGCCAGAAAAATAAAGCCCAAATTTCAGGATTTTCCAATAGGGATCTCCCTAGTTAAACTGCAAATTCCTGCTTTGCAGAACTTTCCAAAACTGCACTCAGCATTTTAAAAATCAATAATACTTCCAAAATCTTTCAAAAGGGTTAAAAAACGTCTCACCAGTGATGACATCTGGTTCCTGAAATCTGTTGTTTTAGTGTTGCCCATGTCCAAAAGTTTGTAGACAAACCATATAATTGCTGAATACAACACATTTAATGTACACCCACTGTACCTTAAAAGTAAATCTTCCTTCTATACAACTAACACATACCCCACATCCAACAAATAACAGGGCTGGTCTTCTGGCAAGTTCAGCAGTTCCACGGCTCTCTCTGACATCTGGGTCTGGATCTCAATCATTCGAGAACTTTACAGGACACAAGGGACAAGACAGTGAGTCATTAAACAGTTATACACTGAGTGTATAAACCATAGGCAATGTATTACTGCTGGGCACATCTTATAACACACTTACTTCTGAGAGTACTTCTTGGCCTCCTCTTCGTTGTAGAACTGCAAACACGACAGTGAAATCAACAGTGGTCACAAATACATAAAGCAGTTTGTATGATTAATGAATTAAAGTCCCTTCTAATGATAATGCAAGTATTAAACCTGTTAGAGCTTGTGTAAGTGTGTGTGTGTGTGTGTGTGTGTATGCGGTGGTGTTTATGGCTGAAGATATATCATGAATGAAATAAGCCATCAGCGCTGTGGTTGAGCTTTGATTTCTCAGTGTTCTTAACACAGTCCCAAAAACACAGATTCAGACATCCAGGATTACATACATCACAAACCTAAGGAACCAATCCTAACAAATGGTAGCTGCAAGCAAAGATGTGGGTGGAGACAGAGGCTTGGACCTATGGCATAATCATAGATCTGTGTTTACTGAACAAACTGAAGGTAGTGTTAGACCTATATATAAAACACTTTTAACTCAGAGACAAGATTATTAAATGTCTAAAGGACATAAAGAACATAAATAATAGACATTTGGGGATTTGGAGAGCTCGGACACTGCTTACAATCACACAGACTGTTTCAGTCTAGGTTGAAAAGATTAAGATCCCAGTGGAGAAATATTAACATGAAATGGAAGATTTAAAGCAGCTGGACGAGGCACACCGTTTGCTACAGTGCAGTTCAGTTTATAAAATTAAAGTTACTCACCACTTCCGGAGGAGCGATGTGCTCCGGCCTGCGACACCCTGAAGACATGCTTCTTCTGTCAGCGAGCGGTGAGATTAATAACGGTATAAACAATCGAATGATAGTTAAATAATCTAAAACAGAAGCAGTTCTACTCCGTACAAAAACACATGGCCAACCTACAGCAGCATTTCAATATAAAAGTCTCCTCATAATACCGTTTTAATTTATAAAAACAGCAACAACAACAACAACTAATAATAATAATAATAATAATAATAATAATAATAATAATAATAATAATAATATAGTTTTTTTTACAGCGCTACTGAATTTTAATAGAGGATTTGGTATTTTCAAAGTCTACAAAATTATTAACTTTATTTTCATCATTATTAATATTATTAAAATAATTATTATTTTAATTTGCAAATGAGTAATTAATTTCTTATTATTCTATCCTTTCTAGCCTAATAGTAATATTAGTAGAAGTAATATTACGCATAATTATTGGTGTTTATTCACTTTATCCAACAAAAATAGCATTACAAAAAATATATATATATTATTGTGTTTTTTTAGGTTTTTAATACGTGCAACAACATATATTTAAACACATTTTAACAGTTGGAAAGGTTCCCCTGTGTAACCGTTTTGTTCTTTCCTCTGATTGGTCGGCGCTGCTGTTGCTCTGTGTAATGGAGGTGAGTAGTCGGCTTTTACTGGAGTTTGTTTTTGAGGGTTGAAATAGTTCGGTTTGGTTTTTAAATTCGCTTCTTTTTTTGCCACAGCCGGTTTTTAAGCGGTTTTAATATATTGTCTGTCAATCTTCCTAATAATGAAACCACAGCTTGTTGGTATGTGTCAACCGTTTGTTACAGGCCTCGGAAACCTGTCAATAGGATCCTGTAGAAACTCGCTGAGTTGCTGCTGTTTATTCACTGTCTCATCGAGGCCCAGGCTGTTAAAGCAGTTCAGTATGAACACGTAAATAACACTTAATCTTTAAACGGGGTTCCTATGATTTAGATTTGCCCTTGACCTCGACGTTCCAGTGTTGAATTACTGTAACATTGAAACTAAAGGCCACTTTTTCACTCATAATCCCCTTCAGTATCAATATGACATTTTCATTGGAGGTTGAAAATTAAACCCTCACTGCTGGACACCCTTTTTATGAGGTTGGATGGCTGTAAATTTTACTACACTGCCTGTCCACAACAAGCTGTCCAAACTACACTGCCTGTCCAAACAGCAGCTGTCTCTAATGTTCTCCATAGTCTCCACTGGCTACATAGATGCAATTTTTGTACTTTCTACAATAACCTTCACCCTGTTCCTCAACAGTCAGGACCCTGATAGAGCATGATTTAGGTGGTGGATCATTCTCAGCACTTCAGTGACACAGACATGGTGTTGTTAGTGTGTGTGTTGTACTGGTACAAGTGGATTAGAGACAGCAGTGCTGCTGAAGTTTTTACACCCCTCATTGTCAGAGCTGGATTAAATGTGTTATTTATTTTGTAAGATCTTTAGCTACACACCATTGTGAACCAGTTGTGTTTAATTGTTTTTTACTTTACATTTGTTATTATTGTACTTTTTTTTACCTGTGGTATCTAGTTATGTCAGTAGTAATATGACCAATATTTCTGTCTTTACTTTAAAAAGGCAAGTCTGTACATATACTGCGTAAACCGTTCTCTGAAGTGTTCTCCCACTGTTACAGTGACTGACTGCTGAACCCTGCTGGGTAAAGAGCACACAGGAAAAAAGCTCAGAGCAGGTAAGACTCAGGTGATTACCTGAGAAACAGCTGATTCTGATCATGTAACTGAAACTGACTTTCTATTCACCAGGTTCTTTTTTTTTTAACCACATGAAATTACGCAGCAGTTACATTCTGGCACCTAGATTAGCATTAGCTGAAGGTCGTACAGGTTTTGTAAGCAGTTAAGAATATAAAAGAAGGGGAAGGATGGAGGTAAAGGCAGATAAAAGAACAGAGATGGAGCAAGCTTTACACCTGAATACAGATTTAAAAATGACTCAATGTATAGATTTAGCCAGTGATTAAGGTGTCCACTCTTGTTGGCGTGTAGTATGAGAAACTGAACTTTACTTTATCATTAAAACTTACAGCTCAGTTAGTTCTGTCATACTTTGATTAAGTTATTTCCATTAATTTCATTGGTTCCCTGTGTCCTGCAGAAGGATGTACAGAGTGGCATGTTGTGTGAACAGAAGTGTCCTTCTGGCACCATGTTCCTCCAGAATACAGAAGGCTGAGTGCTTCGGGTCTTATTGTACAGTACTGCTGCTGACGGGTAGACAGTCACAGCCTCGCCCCTGGGTCATTTTAACACAAACCTGCAACTGGAGCAGCAACCAAAGCTATGATGTCTCACTCCACATGAGCAAGACTGCGTATTACGACATCCTCGAGGTATGGGTGGGTGATAAGGGCAAAATATCACATCCTGAAAAAACCTTGTTATTTAATGGAAGTCTATGTAAACACATTTTATTCCAGGTATTGGAATTATGGAGCAATTCTGTGTCCCTTCATCATACAATTTTCACAAAGTGTGAGGGACAGCTGCTGTGTTCAAATGATATGATAAACTAAAAATCCCCAAAAAATGGAGATACATGTTTTTTTGGACAGCAATGATATGTATATTATATAAATAAATATTAGACTCTTTGTTCTATAATTTTGTAGTTAATAGGTTTGAAGATGCTAAAAGGCTATAGGCTGAAAAAGGTGAATAATTAGAATTTTCTTGGTGTACAGGACACCACAATTCAATGAATTTGCAGCACTCTAGTGTAACTAGTGTCACCGCAGCACAGTTCCTAGGCCATCGGGGCCTTGGGTCAATATCGGTTTGGAGTTTGGCCCCATGTCCACCACTGAGCCACTAGGATTGCACTTGTACACTCCTTTGGCCTAAGTTTGGGTGAAATGGCAGGGTTACATCAGGATGTATGTGTATCAGGAAGGGCATTCAGCATAAAAACATGAACATTTTCCAAGAGGAAATGCTGAAAATATTCATTCATTCATTCATTCATTCATTCATTATCTGTAACCCTTATCCTGTTCAGGGTCGCGGTGGGTCCAGAGCCTACCTGGAATCATTGGGCGCAAGGCGGGAACACACCCTGGAGGGGGCGCCAGTCCTTCACAGTGCAACACAGACACACACATTCACTCACACCTATGGACACGTTTGAGTCGCCAATCAACCTACCAACGTGTGTTTTTGGACTGTGGGAGAAAACTGGAGCACCTGGAGGAAACCCAAGCAGACACAGAGAGAACACACCAACTCCTCACAGACAGTCACCTGGAGGAAACCCACACAGACACAGGGAGAACACACAACACTCCTCACAGACAGTCACCTGGAGGAAACCCACGCAGACACAGGGAGAACACACCACACTCCTCACAGACAGTCACCCGGAGGAAACCCACGCAGACACAGGGAGAACACACCACACTCCTCAAACACTCCTCACAGTCACCCGGAGGAAACCCACACAGACACAAGGAGAACACACCACACTCCTCACAGACAGTCACCCGGAGGAAACCCACGCAGACACGGAGAACACACCACACTCCTCACAGACAGTCACCCTGAGGAAACCCATGCAGACACAGGGAGAACACACCACACTCCTCACAGACAGTCACCCGGAGGAAACCCATGCAGACACAGGGAGAACACACTACACTCCTCACAGACAGTCACCCGGAGGAAACCCATGCAGACACAGGGAGAACACACCACACTCCTCACAGACAGTCACCCGGAGGAAACCCATGCAGACACAGGGAGAACACACTACACTCCTCACAGACAGTCACCCGGAGCGGGAATCGAACCCACAACCTCCAGGCCCCTGGAGCTGTGTGACTGCGACACTACCTGCTGCGCCACTGCGCCGCCCAAAATGCTGAAAATAGTTTTTTTTTAATCTTAAGACAAACTTAGTGGGCTGAAATGTTTTATATAAATTAAAAAGGAATTATAAACTTAGTGTGAAAGTAATAAAATGTCTTTGCCAACCTCTCCAGGTGTCTCCCACTGCCACTCAAACCCAGATCAAGACAGCATACTACAAGCAGTCTTTCCTCTATCATCCAGACAAGAACGCAGGGAGTGAGGAGGCCACAAAGCGCTTTGCTCAGATCAGCGAGGCCTACAGTGTGCTGGGCAGTGTGGGACTAAGGAAGAAGTACGACCGCGGCATCCTGAGCTCAGCAGACGTCCAGGCTGCAGGAAGACCCTCAGGAAAACAGTCTTCAGCCACTTCTCCCTCCACAGGCCAGCAGCACTCGGGTAAGAAGAGCACTCGGCCTGTATCCAGCGCCACGGTGGGAGGGAAACCCGTTTTTGACTTTGATGCTTTTTACCAGGCACATTACGGAGAGCAGCTGCAGAGAGAGCAAGCCCTGCGCCGCTGGAGGAAACAATATGAACGGAAGCAGGAGAGAGAATTCAGCACCTGGAAGCTGGATAGGATGATGGGGATGGTAGTCGGGTTGCTGCTGGCTGCGGGATATGTCGTCGTTGGCAGCTTCAAAACTTGAAATAGTTCTTTGGTGCCCAAAGGAAGGGAATTGGACCGGTGTTCTCGTACAGTGTGGTCCTCCTGTGGCACTGGAGCCCAACTGTGGCTAAGGAAGACCACAATTCTATCTGCTCTGGGCTGCTGTGGTCAGAGGAAACATTTATTGTGCCGCAGAGATTTAGGAGATTATCGCCAGCCAAAATTCTGTTTGTTTTTCAACATTTCTACATAATTTAACGTTTGTTTTGTAAGCTGCTGGAATCAGGTGACTCCATGTGTACAACACAGATTTAGCCACTTTATTTACTGTCCACACACACACCAGTCAATAACAGGTGTCTTCTAAATAGTTTTCTGTAATTGTTTTAATGGTGAATTAGTTAAAACCTTGGGGAATATTTGGCTTTAAAAACACACACACACGTCACTTCCCTGAATGCATGTTTAAAAATTATATTTCAGTCCAAAACGTATATCAGAGCTCTAATAAGACCATTTCTAATGCATATTTATTAAGCATTTTGTGGTGTGACCTTCTGTGAGGGAATATTTAAAGGCATTGGACCTTTCAAACGACTGGTTGCTTATACCTCCAATCGTGAGCAGTTTGTTCTGTAGGTTTTTCAAATTACTCTAAATTTCTTTTACATTTTAATGTAAATCTTAATGCGTTTTTTGTTTTTGCAGGAATTTTGAAAAATAACAAAGGAATCCACTCTTTAATGATTAGGTGAGTTGTGTAAAATGTCCAGAGCCCAACCTCGTCTCTGTCTGCTGTACTTCAGCTAAGAACTGAGTGCCCCAGAGAATATTTTCAGTCCATAAAGAGTTAAAACTTGTTGATTTGAAATGCATTATGGGGAAGTTTTTTCAGAAAGATGGAGATTAGGTTAAAACATTTAATTCTTATGTTTTTGTTTGTATCGTTATGAGGTACGCTAATGCTTCTGCTGATATATACCTCATTTTAATATCGAGGTAGTTTTTTTGGGGGGAGGAAAAGATTCTTGGATTTTAAACAAGGTGCAGCCTTTTCTTTGTGTTTGTGCAAATACGGACCTTATTATTTCTCTTCAAGCAGATTTAAATATTTAAATGATAATATTCATACGCGTGTTCTCTCTGTGTCTGCGTGGGTTTCCTCCGGGTGACTGTCTGTGAGGAGTGTGGTGTGTTCTCAATGTGTCTGCGTGGGTTTCCTCCGGGTGACTGTCTGTGAGGAGTGTGGTGTGTTCTCTCTGTGTCTGCGTGGGTTTCCTCCGGGTGACTGTCTGTGAGGAGTGTGGTGTGTTCTCTCTGTGTCTGCGTGGGTTTCCTCCGGGTGACTGGCTGTGAGGAGTGTAGTGTGTTCTCTCTGTGTCTGCGTGGGTTTCCTCCGGGTGACTGGCTGTGAGGAGTGTAGTGTGTTCTCTCTGTGTCTGCGTGGGTTTCCTCCGGGTGACTGTCTGTGAGGAGTGTAGTGTGTTCTCACTGTGTCTGCGTGGGTTTCCTCCGGGTGACTGTCTGTGAGGAGTGTAGTGTGTTCTCACTGTGTCTGCGTGGGTTTGCTCCGGTTCCCTCCCACAGTCCAAGAACACACGTTGGTAGGTTGATCGGTGACTCAAAAGTGTCCCTAGGTGTGAGTGTGTGTTGCCCTGTGAAGGACTGGCGCCCCCTCCAGGGTGTATTCCTTGCACCCAATGACTCCAGGTAGGCTCTGGACCCACCGTGACCCTGAAATGGATAAGCGGTTACAGATAATGAATGGATGGATGGATATTCCTATGTGGTATTTAAATTTGTAGTCTGAAACCCTCACTTTTAAAGCGTAGCCATGTAAAGTGTGTCTGTACTTTACTGACATAAACTCATATTTGCATAGTTTGCACAGCGATTTAAAAACCCTGACACTCATCTGTTGAAAGCACTGGTCTACACTCTCAGTACTGTTTTAGAGTTTCCTGTGTTCAGTCCAGTTGTATAGTGCCATGACCCCCTCAAACGTATCCTCTCATCACACTTGCAGAGAGGTGACTTGAGGGCTGTGTACAACAGCTATTAATCATAAACATTATTTTTGGCTGCAGTTTGAAACTTTTTGGCTGTGTACATCTCAAAGGAATGCTAGCCTTCACCCTCCCAAGTAGCACCATGAGGTTGGGAGAAGCCTAGATAACTGAGAAACCCTAACTGTGAGACCAGGGGTGTACTTCACAAAGCAGTATTTCACATGTCTCAGTTTAGCTGAATGACTTTAGCCAAAAGTGAACGATTGTTTCCAAACAATTCTTGTTGTACAGACTTGACTTTGGGCTTAAGTTCTCTAGCTATATAAAGAACTCCTGCTAGACTCCGTGGTCTAGCTTCTCAGGTTTTATTTAAAAACCCAAATGTATGAACCAAAATGCTGTTATTAATAGTAGTGAGTTATAAATAAATGTTATGATAATTATAATCACATTCTTTAAATCTTTTGTCTGTTTAAGAAATATGTGAGATTTTATTTTTGAGTGCTTGTTATTCAACCAAATGCCCACTAGGTGGTGATCCAGGCTCACCGTGATGTTGTGAAGAACCGAATGAATGAATGTACACTCGATGGCCAAAGTTTTGTGGACACAGTCATTCATCAATCCTTCTGCAGGGTATGAAGGGTATCAGCGGGTAGGTTTCTATGAATGAGCACAGCACTAACATCGTTGTAAACATTAAAGAGAGGACCTTCCTGAATGCGTCTAACCTCTGGACCCCAGTTTGGAGTGGAATAAGAGAAACTTAATCCATTTGTAAAGAGGTTGTTCACAGATTTTATTCACAGAAATATAAAGTAGTATGTCAAGTACGTCACTTTGTACAAAATTGCACAGACTCTTAAAACTCAGCCAAACTGCAAAAATCTGCAAAAAAATAAAAAAAGAAGGTTACAAAAAGAAGAGAAGAAAAGAGAAAACAATTATGGACATGAAGAAATTGTGAGAATAAATTTCTATAGGGCTTTATTTGATGTATTAATTTAGCTAATAGTGTAAGGGAAGTGGTGGTGATACACAAATCTCTAGGAAAATGATATTTACAATGGCGGAGAAATAAATATGTTTCCAAAAATACAATTCAGATTGGCACATTTACCACCAGGAATTTGGTATCTTGGCTGTTTCTCTCTGTGAGAACATTTTGCTTTATTTTCAAAAATGGAAAACCTTCACAGTCACAAGCTGTGGCGACCAATGCTTTCCAAACCAAAAATATGATTTGTGTAGACCCCTCCTTACCAAGTGGACCTCACAGACCCTCAATTACAACAACAAAATACACAGTGAATTATTTTGTGGTTGCCAAATCTCGTAATTTAATCAGTTTTGAAACATCTGTTTACCACAGAGAGTAACAGCAGCAGGCTTTAGAAAGATCTTTCATTATTTCCCATAAAGAAAATCAACTTAGACCCAAACTCAGACGTCTATGACCACGTAGATTATACGCAGTAACAACTAACTGTTAATTTCTCAGACACTCATTGTAATGTCTTTACAGATTAGTCACTGTGGCTATATTTCTAGCAAATACTATTCTGTCCTTCCCACGGTAAGATCCCTAAAAACACATCAGCTGCTACTGTGTATTAATGAGTGATCACTAAAGGCATAGAGAGTATGTACAAAGTAAAAGGTGAGAAGATTCTTCTCGTATTAAAGGGCAAACTGTGACGTGGTGATAGTTCATGGACAAATCAAATTTACACATTTTTCCCTTTAACAAAATATAGGCAAAACTGTTTTAAAGTGCAAGTGTAGCTGTAACCAAGGAGAAATATATTCATTGTGGATTATGAAAGAGGTAAACAAACAGGAAGGCGGTGAATGGGATTGTTTTGTACTAGCTAATGATGTGGATTATTTGCTACTGTTTTTAAACTAGAATAAAGCGTAACTGTACATTTTAAAATTCTCTTCATCATCAGCATTTATTATTTGTACAGTTTGTTATATATCTAAAAATGTTTAATGTATTGTTATACTACTAAATTAGCGTTAGCCTAGCTACTCAGCCGAATCGTCACACCTGCCACGTCACGTTCATTTGCCAAGGAAATAGATGGACTTCACATTTATTTTCCACCAAGAGAAATATAGTCATTATTGTAATTATAATAAGTTTTAAACAGCCATAGCATTTTTATCTCAAACCGTAATGTGTGAAAAAGTGACTGGAATGCTAAAACTGATTTCTGTTCTGCTGTGGCCTTTAGATGCCTGCTGCTAATGTGTTTAGCAAATTAAATATGCCTATAGAATGTATTAGGAATAAAATACATATACAGCACATATCAAATAGTACTGCAGCATGTTGTACCTGTGATTAGCATGTTTGCTTGAGGCTACTGAATTAGCTTAGGGCTAGCGTATTGGCTTGTGGCTAAATCTTGGGACACTATGAGAATGTGAACATGAAACCATCAACATGTACGTTTCAGCCATTGAAACATCTAAAATTATATAAAACAAAAACAAAAAAAAAAAAAACACAATTTCAATCTTTTCACTCTAAACTGCGTGTCACACACAAGTCTATCTGAGATTACTATGCAACTCAGCGTGGCCCGAGGTTGACCTGTGATGATTTAGTCATACATGGTGCTAATTAACAGGGTTCAAGTGGATTAAGCTCCAGCACAAATATGAAGAAATAAAAACTTGTTTGGCTACTTGATTACATTCAAATTAAAGGGAAAATTTGTGTACATTTGACTTTTTTTTGCACATGTACTCCAGTAATGTAAAATGTAAATGTGGAAGTGAACTGCTAGGTCTCTTCATATGAACATTGTTAGACATTAGGGCTAAAATGTAGCAGCATTCAGTTGGCTTGCTAAGAAACTGATGTACGGTACGTGTTAGTGTTCATTGAAATAGTGCAAGAAATCTAGCTGATGGGCAGCAGCTAATCCGCAGAGCATTGTACCAGCGATTTGGAAAAAAAGAATGAAGCGTTCTTTGTTGGTTTGGTTAATTGCAACCATTCGCTTCTAGAGAACTGACCCTGGTCGCCCCGGCTGTCGCAAGCTGGAGCAGCCTTGTTGTGGGAAGTTATCTTCATAAAAAGCCCAAGAGACAGTGAGAAGGCGGACGAATGGGGGGTGGGGAGAGAGGGGGGGGGGGGCATCCGGGACGTTCTATCAACAGCTTCACAAACATGAGTGAGGATCCTCTGGGGAAATTGATTGGGCCGGAGAGCTTTTAACTCTTCTGATCAGCGGGGGTGGGAGAGAAAAGCCGAGTAAAAGGGGCATCTGCAGGAAACGGCTTGATGAAGGCTAACCACTGTCAGATGTTTCGCTACGACAGCTTCCTTTACGGAAAAGGGTAAAGCTCCATATCAAAATGTCTGTGTCCTGACTTTGCAGATGCATGGAGAAAACAGAAAGGGAAGTCACTGCAGAAAGTCCTTGGTAATGGATAAACCGCAATTGAGAATAATAGCCTGCTTTCAGGGATTTGGGTCCTGTCTCGCGTAGGAAACACAGCATTTAAATGAAAACCAAGTCTGCAAAAAGCCAAGCGACAATCCTTTCTTGAAGAGGCATTTTGTCGGTCTATGAAATTGCTCCTTCTTGGCAACACTCACCAAGCCTAGTCCCTAAGACTCGGATCTGAACATTTTGGTGTTTTCCCTTCTATTACAAACCTCAGCTCGATAAGGGTTTGCTATTTAGATAAAATTAAGGTGGAGATGATGATGATAATAATGATAATACTGGGTTATAAATATTGAGGGTGTTGGTACTGTGTTGTACTGTGTGCATATTGATACTGTCCAAAGAAAAACATGTACAGTGTCTCCAAAAAATAACTACAGGAGAAAGAAAGAAAACTCTCAACTTCCAAAAGTCAGTGTTTAAAAAAACAAAAATTAAATGTAATTTTGGAAGTAATTTTGGAGTATTTCTGTTGGTCCAGCTAACGTTGTTTAAATTTTATCGTAAACTAAAAAAAATGACAAAAATGAAGACACGTTTTTCTTTGGAGAGCAAATATATGTAAATTACTCTTCTATAATCTGCACCTGTTGTGGACACACCATAAAATGAAATGGGAATCTCTGGAGAGGCTGAATAAGGATACCATGCTCAATGCAAGGTTTCAGCTGGATGGGAATGACTGCCCCTGGAGGAGTGGAACTGCATTCTCCAGAGCAATGACGCTTCATACAATACCTTTGGGAAGAGCAAAAACTAGTCTCTGACATCAGGACTGAACATTGTGAATATAACGATTGAATAATACCAAATCCTCACAGAAATGTTCCAACATCCAGATCATAAACATGTGGCAGCAGGCATTTTTGCCATGTAGATGTAGTAATAGAGTCTCCTGTATTTTGTATTAGAAAAATGATTGTGAATTGTACCAATAATCATCAAACTGTGTTGAATTGAGGTTAAGATTTTGCTACGTACTGAACCCGTTGAACTGAACAGTACAGTGAGCCCACACTGAACACTATCTCTTGATATACTTGATATAACCTTAAGACTAAAATGCCTTTGGGATCTTGGCCCTGGTTGACTGTGTTGGAAGCTGGGAAAACAACAAAATATAAAGAGCAGGGGTCCTCCAGGGCAGGACATATGTCTGAGGCTTAAGTCTTGAGCTTTCAGTAGAAGGAGTACTGGTTCTCCACAGCTCTTGTCCTCCGTGTGCCATCACTGTCATGGTACTCCTCTGGGCTGGCAGCAGGGGGCTCCAGCAGCCTTTCAGCACTGTTACTCCGGCTGTGGAGGCCTCCTATTGCACCCCCTGGTGGTGGGGCTGTTGGGGATGATGAGGAGCTGGAGGAAAGTGGGCCATCGGATGAGGTGGCGACTGGAGGCTGCGGGATGCCAGGGAGGGGATGGTGGCTCAGCTGAGAGATTTCTGTCCTGCAGGTGGGAAGCTCACGAAGTGGAGCAGGAATGTGGGGTACATCTGTAGCGAGAAGCACACAAAGAGGTTTAGGGAAAAGTTCCACCTCACAACACGGACCTACAAGTTGGATGTCTATTCCTTGAACAGGTACTTGATAAAAATGGTTAATTTAGCTAGCAAATAATGAAAGCTAATAGTCATAGAATTAGCACTGTGCTAAGTACAAGTCCAAAGCACCACACACTTGCTTCTAACCACACTGGTGTTTTTTTATTCACCTGGTTTTGTCACTGTAAGACAGTGTTGTTATCAATGAACATGAGCAAATCTGCGAACAAAAATCAAGCTTCAAAACGAGCGTTAACGTTTTAATTTTCAAATTCTTTTAGTTTTGTAATTTTTAGGGTTTTTTTAAATCAATTTTTTAAAATAAAAAAAGACCATTAATTTTAAAACATTTAGAAATCAGGATTAAAATGGATATCATTTTGTATGATATTTTATTATTTCATAATAGTATTTAAGGACGGCATGGTGGTGCAGCAGGTAGTGTTGCAGTCACACAGCTCCAGAGACCTGGAGGTTGTAGGTTCGATTACCGCTCCGGGTGACTGTCTGTGAGGAGTGTGGTGTGTTCTCCCTGTGTCTGCGTGGGTTTCCTCCGGGTGACTGTCTGTGAGGAGTGTGGTGTGTTCTCCCTGTGTCTGCGTGGGTTTCCTCTGGGTGACTGTCTGTGAGGAGTGTGGTGTGTTCTCTCTGTATCTGCGTGGGTTTCCTCCGGGTGCTCCGGTTTCCTCCCACAGTCCAAAAACACACGTTGGTAGGTGAATTGGCGACTCAAACATGTCTGTAGGTGTGAGTGAATGTGTGTGTGTGTTGCCCTGTGAAGGACTGGCGCCCCCTCCAGGGTGTATTCCTGCCTTGCGCCCAATGATTCCAGGTAGGCTCTGGACAGATACAGATAATGAATAAATGAATAATAGTATTTAATTTTGCAGTGTGGTGTCCTGTTCCTAAGACAGTATCCAGTTATGGCAGAAAGAGCAGACAAAGCCAATTCTACAAAAGTTACACATCAACACCAACATGCTCTGTCAAATCAGAACTCATTGCCTTGAGCTCAACCAAAGAAAAGCTATAGCTTCAGCTCCCGTGAGTCAGTGAAACCATTTGGGTTTGTTGAGCTGTTACCCAGTGTCTGCATCTTTGAGTCCCACCAGCTGAAAGAAAAAATGTTTTTCTCTGTTATTTTGTTTTAACCGGAGGAGGATGGGTCCGCATTGGGAGACTTGGTTCCTCCTTCAGCTTCAAGGGAGTTTTTCCTGCCACTGTCGCCTTTGCCTACTCACAATGGGTTAATCCTGTTGTGTTTTGTTTAATTTTGTTAAATAGATTTCTGTAAAGCTGCCTTTGGACAACATCATATTTAAAAAGCGCTATAAAAATGCATTTGTATTTTTCTATCACTTGACTATTTCTGTTCTTTTCTGCCTTGGGCTTGATCTGAAGGTTTCATCACAGTGGAAACCTTCACTGAAAAATTAAGTGTGTGTGAAAAGGCTTCTACTGAGGGTTGAACCAAAAAAATGACTCCAAACATTTTGGCTGATCATCCCTTGAAGGTGGACTTGATAAAGCTGGATGTCTTAATGTAACACATGTTTGTTTTTGTGTGTGTGTGTGTGTGTGTGAGACCAAGCATGCTGAGGCTCGTAGGAGAACAGAGGGGCTCTGTGCTGCCTCTGAGGCCAGGAGCATTGAAGGGGGATACAGGAGTGAAACCGCCCCCATCACCCCGTCCCAATGGAGGGCATTCATCTACTGCAGCCAGCCTGGCATAGAGGAGGGAAAGAGAGAGAAAGCTAGAGGTATGAAGTGAGAGAAGGAGAGATGGAGTGAGAGAATGAGGGAAGAACAAGTGAAAGAAAAAAAATGGATAGAGTAAAAGAATGAGGGATCATTGAGATAAGAGGAGGGAGGGAGGGAAGAATGAGGGACGAAGTGACAGACCAAGGGAGGGATGGAGGGAAAGAACAAGGGAGGGACACAGTACAAGAACAGAGAGATGGTGCAAGGGAATGGCGGTACTGAACGATAAAACCAAACGAGGGAGGGATGGATTAAAAGAAAAAGGGAGAGGGATGTGGGATGGAACTCACTTTATAGCCTGAGTAGTGGACTGTAGCAGACGGGTAGGTGTTTGGTATGCAGCAAAAGAATGGCATGCATTTCCCAGTGGAAGAGTGCAATGTAATTCAGCTTTTTGTGTATGAGTGGGTCTGAATGTGAAGAATGTGTATGAATTGGTGTGTTGGAGGGTAGAGACATAGCAGAACAGAATTGTGAATAATACAAGACAGGTTGTGAAGCCTAAATTCACCATGCCTTATTCCTAGTGTGGGCTTGTGGGGTATAAAGCCCTCTAACACAGAAGCTTAGGACAATACATCTGTACCAAGAGGATGAGTGGAGGAGTGACATAGTATTTGAGGTAAATATGGCTCTTGAGACAGAACGCCATTAAATCCACACAGAAAATTTCCAATGAGTAGTGAAGTCTTCACAGAACAGCTGAGGCTGTTAGTGGGTGTGTTATATATTCGCTTTGACACCGTGTGTGTGTGTGTGAGTGTGGTACCTGTGGGGCTGCACTGGACCTGGACGTAGGAGCGGAGAGTGATGTCTGCGGAGCCTCCAGACTCCAGAGGGATGGGGTGAGCGTGGAAGTGTCTCAGCATGTCACACACTGTCTGGAACCAGAGGTGATGCACGTGGCACTGACCGTTCTCATTCACAGACAAGCGCAGGTGCTGCCCGGACACAAACACATCAGAGTAGACTATAGTTACTATGATTTTTAAAAAAGCCACCTATCAATACATAAAGGGAACATATTATAAGAATAAATCACTTGTTCAGGGCTTGTGCGCATTCATTCTGGGATCTGGGGCATCTACCCATCCACAAAACGGAAAAAAAGACCAGCACGCACCGGGTGCATGGGCTAAAACGTGCGGACACCTACTTCCGAGACTTCAGGACTGTCCCCCCCCCGTCGCCTGAGTCTGTCCGGACCCACGTTTATGGGAGAGCGCAAAGATGAAGTTAAATGCATCAAAAAAACGGACAAAACGGCAATGGAGAAATAAGTGTACTGAGTTCAAATGGAGAAAACAAGAACAGAGAAATAAGAGAACAGGGCGAAAACGTCTAAATACCAGAGCTTCTGCTCCTCGCTGCTCACTGCTGTGCGCTCGGGGTCGGGGTGAACAGCAGCTTTCAGTTACAAAAGAGAATTCTGTAATGGTCCATTGATCATTTTTGACTAGATCCCTGTTGGAGCTCACATAGCGTTACCTGGAAAGGGCCTCTCTTTATGATCACTGACAAGAACTAATGTACTTAGTCTAGGACATATCTGAAGAGTCCAATCTAAATGGGAAGATTTGATAGCATTCAGCCAACTCCTCCACCAAAAATTCCAAGTTATTCCAAAGTTAAGCTACAGGGTGGCGTTACACTTGGCATGGCGTATTATGAACTTTAAGATCCAGCTGCTTTACAGTATCATATTACATTACGTTCTTGCTGTTTGTTCATAAGAGGAACATCTGTGTCACCTTACAGTAGATGAATTCATTGTAAGGGCTGTCTGCAAATATTTGGACGGGTAGATGACTGCTGGTCACAGGAGAGGGGTGGGGACATTCCACCTCTATGCGCAGACAGATCAGATAGCAAACAGTGTGAGAGCAGGTTTCTCTATTACTGTTAACACAGCAGCGCTGCGGAAGCATCAGAATACTGGGTGGGACACAGGAGGAAAACGGAATCTTAGGCAGCAGGATGTGAAAAGATCAGATGTCAGCTGGATCTCAGTGACTGTACGGATACATGCTCGCGGAAAACTGCTCTGAGAGCACCTGGGTGGAGGCTGAGGGAAGTAGTACATTCAGAAAAATACTATTCCACATAGCAAAGATTTACTAATTCAACACTAAAACGCTTGTACTGCTTGCGTTCTTCAGTAAATGGTGTATAAGGTCCCAATAGAACCTTGGGAACAAACGTTCAATTGTAGTGTAGCTTTCTGCTGCCTCTCAGGAACAGACTCTTTTACTTAAAGGGGCCATAATATGAAAAACATTGAGTAAAAACAAGAACGGAGAAGAGAACTGAGCAAAAACAGCCAAAAATCAAAGATTCTGCTCCTCGTCCCTCACTGCCGTGCACTCGGGGTCAGGAGGAACAGCGAGCGTGTCATTATCATTTAAAGGAACAGCCGCTGAAAGCAGTCATTCTGAACAGGATTCTTTAGATAAGGGGGAACGCTGCTGTGGGGCTTGTGGTGTTTTGAAAAAAGGCAGTGTGCTCAACAAACTTAAACCCCAGGCTCACAATCTGTAAATTGGTTGATGTGAATTTTCTGGTCAAATTAAATTTATAAACATTCCTTCAGTCAACTGCTGCTCAGTGCAAAATGCTAACCAGAGGGTGCATAACACCCCCCTGTTGTTACTACACCAATGTTTTCTATAGTTCCTTTGCTGTTTGTGTGCCACTGAGCAGCTGTATGAATATTAGAAACACCTTAAAATGGCAGACATTATAATTAAAATATAAATTATGACCACATTTAGACTGTGATTGGATAGCATTAATGTAGGACTCAGTATCAGTGTTTATGGCTCACCTTGGCTTTGCCCTGAAAGTTAAATGTGAGGACGTATTCTCCTGGCCGTGTCTCACTCTGACGGATTACGAAGAGTCCGTGGCTCCGAGCACCACCTGCCAGCACGAGCTGAGCCGCTCGAACTCGTGACAGCGTCCCATGAAACCATGGGTAACCCACCAGACTGCCGTAACCCTCTAGCTCTCCCGGGGGGTCGCCCGGACCTCCTGAACATGGGACAAGACAGAGAGCACTGTGGGAATTCGAATGACCAAAGATGTGAAATTGGTCTCACAAATTGGAAATCAAAACGTGATTGGCCGATTGATTTGCATCTTCCTAATCGTGTTTGTAGTTGATCTGATGCAGAGGTCTTCAAATCCAGACCTTTTAAAATGCTAAAATGCTAATGCATAGGTATAGTGTCATACGCGTCAACTGGATGAATGGTCTTAATGTGTCCACTTATTGTGGGCGTTTACCTGGTGATTGACTAACACTCTGAGCCTCTGGAGACTGGAGGAACCGCTCCAAGGGCACATGAGAAGGGTGCTGAGTGAAGGGTAGTTCCCTACAGCGGACAGCTGGGGCACTGTAATGATCAGCAGTAGACAATCTCTCAGGAGCCCGGTGTACACCTGAAAACAACAACACACACTCTCATATAGTTCTCTGTACACTCTATGGCCAAAATGCTCATGGACAGTTACTGATGATCTGTGTTAGACGATTAGTTCTGGATCCCAAATCATCCATAAGTTACTGAATGGCATTTAATCACTGCTCCACAGCCCAACACATTGCTTTTAACTCCTTTAGTTGATACCTTACACTCTTTGCAGCTATTCTATTCATGCTGGACTTGCCAATATAACACGTGTCAAGAAACTTTTGGGCATATTGTATTGTCCATCCATCCATTATCTGTAAGCGCTTATTGGGCGCAAGGTGGGAATACACCCTGGCGCCAGTCCTTTACAGGGCAACACACACACATTCACACCTACGGTCACTTTGGAGTCGCCAATCCACCTACCAACGTGTGTTTTTGGACTGTGGGAGGAAACCGGAGCACCCGGAGGAAACCCACGCAGACACAGAGAGAACACACCACACTCCTCACAGACAGTCACCCGGGGGAAACCCACGCAGACACAGGGGGAACACACCACACTCCTCACAGACAGTCACCCGGAGGAAACCCACACAGACACAGAGAGAGCACACCACACTCCTCACAGACAGTCACCCGGAGGAAACCCACACAGACACAGAGAGAACACACCACACTCCTCACAGACAGTCACCCGGAGAGGGAATCGAACCCACAACCTCCAGGTCCCTGGAGCTGTGTGACTGCGACACCTACCTGCTGCACCACCGTGCCGCCATATTGTATTGTATTGAACTGTAATGTAACCATCTTGCTAACCCACCTTCAGACAAGAGCTCACAGCTGCAGGAGGCCACCATGGAGAATTCTTTGGAAGGTTGTCCATGTGGACATGACGCCAGCTCAATGTCATCACCACTGTCCCTGCAACACACACAACTTTCATCAACACGCAACATAAATGTGAATGGTTGTTTTTTAATGATCAACCCCAAGATGTGAAGAGCTTAGGACTACAATGTTACATTTTTGCCTTCTGATAAAAATAATAAACACTGAGGATGAGGAAATGTTATTTAATCTTCTAGAACCCCTTCATACTGTTCAGGGTCACAGTGTGTCCAGAGCCTACTTGGGATCATTGGGTGCTAGGCAGAACACACTCTGGGCAGGGTATCACAAGGTATCACACACTCACCCAGTCACAGATCACCTGAAGGAAACCCATGCAGACACAGGGATAGCACCCTCACAAACAGTGACCCTGGGTGGGGACTGAACCAAGGAAATCAGGGCCCTGGAGACCCTGGAGCTGTGTAGCAGCAACACAACCTGCAATGCCACTGGGCCTGCCCTACATTAATCTCTTCTGGCTTAAATATGGCAGATGTGGCAGATTCTGCTCATTTACAGCGGCCTGGACAACGACCTCAGTGAATCTCTGGAACAAGACGTCCCTACATCTCAGTTCAGTCCGGTCCAGTGCTGACCAGAGTGGTCAGGAGCTGTCAAACCCTCCTCACACTGCATGATCTATGGCTGTGTAGCATGCTCACCCTACCCCTCCTCTTTTTCCTTTCCTCCGTTCATGTGGGCAAATATTTACGGCTCGTTTACCCGGGGTCTATGCAGTCCTGGATGTCTGCGACCCATGAGTTCTTCTGCAGGGAGTCGATGGTCTCCAGGATGTATTCGCCGCCGTTTTCCACCTGTGACGACACACAGCACAAAGCCACGCTTGTGTACGGGACCTGCTCTGATATTCCACATCACGGCACTGTTTACCAGCAGCTGACCTGCTCCCATTAATAATTCCACACTGGAGAAATTATGCTCCAGCTACAAAGTAATGTTTCATTAATGTGGGGCAAACAAACCCATTAAACTGCAGACTAAATATTAAAGGGGCGCTCCACCGAAGTTTCAAGTTTTCTGTGTCAACAAAGTATTAAGGTGTAAAGTCAATCAGATTGGTCTGATGTGAATGGGTCTTTTTTTGACCAAGTTACTAAGTCACAATTGTTTTCAACAGTGGTGATAGTAACCAGGTGTCCAAAGCCTCCCATATAGAAAGTTATGACATGAGACACATTTACAATAATCCTAATGTAAAGTTTTGGATTAAAAATACACATTTTGGCAGAAACATGGCCAAGAATGCAGTATATAATATTTTTATGATCTCCATGTTTACTTCCATTTCACCTTAATGACACATGCAGGTTCATTGGTGGTTCTAGATATAATGGCAATGTACAGGGGTTGGACAATGAAAGTGAAACACCTGGTTTTAGACCACAGTAATGTATTAGTGTGGTGTAGGGCCTCCTTTTGCGGCCGATACAGCGTCAGTTGGTCTTGGGAATGACATACACAAGTCCTGCACAGTGGTCAGAGGGATTTGAAGCCATTCTTCTTGCAGGATAGTGGCCAGGTCTCTACGTGATGCTGGTGGAGGAAAACGTTTCCTGACTCGCTCCTCCAAAACACCCCAAAGTGGTTCAATAATATTTAGATCTGGTGACTGTGCAGGCCATGGGAGATGTTCAACTTCACTTTCATGTTCATCAAACCAATCTCTCACCAGTCTCGCTGTGTGTGTTGGTGCATTGTCGTCCTGATACACGGCACCGCCTTCAGGACACAGTGTTTGAACCATTGGATGCACATGGTCTTACTGGTGCAGTGTGGAATTAATGAAGATTGTCCACCAGGCTGCTCCAGTTTAGCCATGACACCTCCCACACTACAATGACAGGGGTTTCACTTTCATTGTCCAACCATTGTATCTGTTGTTCCCCTTTAAGTCACTAATCTTAAAGCCAATAGTCCAAATACTACTGCACAACTGGGTTTAAAAAGCAGTAAAATGTGGTCAAAACAAAAACATATAAATCAAGAACAGAAATATGTGCTACATGCAGAAAATCAAAGGAAGCTTTACCTTCAGCACAAAGGTATTGTCTTTGTCCGGCATCTCCAGAGGCATCGTGGTCCTGACCTCCACGATGGCCGACAGAGGAATGCTCACTTTGGGCTTGGATGACTGGAAAATATTAATGATAATTTATATATATATCTATAAAAGTACATACAGCAGTATGAATGTCTAAAGCCATGTATCGGTGTTTTTAAGCATGTTTAAAGGGAATTTTAAAAAATAATCGTACACACACACACACACACACACATTACCATAAACCCTAGTGAAATACACATTAGAGTTTGATGTGTGTGTGTGTGTGTGTGTTAAACATTTTCAAATCTCTCCCAGTCTTTACTGTTACCATCAAAAACCTTGCTTTGGTGATTTTCAAAGTGAAATTATTCAGCACATTCTCTACAGGTGGTTGGTGTTGTACAGTGGTAACACCAATGGCTCCCATGTGAGACTGTGCTACATCATTAAGAGTCCTTGGGCAAGACTCCTAACGCTGCACTGGCCTACCTGTAATACCAGTAACCCTGGAATTTGCTCTGGATTAGAGCGTCTGCCAAAATGCCATAAATGTTAAATGTACAGAGTGTAAAGTGAAACATGACACTGTTTTTCATGAGTTTAATATACTGAGGGACATATTGTATCATTTAAATTAGAGTGTACAGAGATTTTAAGTGAAGTCAGTGAGTGTGGCCTGATGAGTCCAATCTAATGTGATGAAGCACAGAAACATGAGGCTGACAGTAGTTCCCAAAACTGTCCCATATCTGGATCTGCACACACAGATGGGAGAGGATGTGTGTGTGTGTGTGTGTGTGGACATGCTAAAGTGTGATTGATAGTGTGCTCACTGCAGCTTCAGCCACAGTTGCTGGCCCTGCTGAAACAACAAACACACACAGAGAGGCACACTATTCCTCATATCTGAGCAACTTAATTATAAAAACAAGTCACACAAATCCTAATAGCAATTACACCACACTGATGTATTCAGCAGACAATGTCTCCCTGTGTCTAAACACTACAACCACAATAAAGTCACAGTGTCAGCGCTCTATTCATCTGTGTTTAACACTGTAGTGTTCTCACAGAAGACGCTGAGCCAGACTCCAGGTTTTTTTATGGCGCTGGCTCTTTAATGGTGTTATCACGCTTACAGCGCTGACAAGCGTTTTGTGGACATTCACACTGAGCTTTCACTCTTCCTCACACTGGAAGAGAGTGATCGTGGGATGTTCAACGACATGTTGTTGAATAACACAAAAGGGGGACGTAAACAAAACCCAAAGAACACACACAAACAACAACCACAAAAATACACAGATAAAAAAAACCCTTAAATAACTGAGAGAGAGAGCGCACTGGTGCATCATGGGAGGCAGAATACCCCATGCTGCTTTTTCCTTATCTCCTATCGTGCTTCCCCCTCCCACACACACGACTCGAGGAGATTTGTCAACGTCCATTGTGAGAATGCTACAATGCTAATAGCGCATTAGCACTGCTTAATAATCAGACACAAGCTAACTGTCAATACCCTTCCTATCAGAACTAATGTTCGTAAACGTGTTTTGACATTGCTTGAATGTTATCTTTTCTTATCGAAGCTCCTGAACCCGAGAAAAGTCTCTTTGCTAGTGCGAAACAAATGCCCACTTGGAAAACAAAACACCTTCTGTGTCCAAGCTTACGTTTTGGTTTTTCTGTGGCAGGAAGAACCTGGAGAGTGCTGCTTCCTCTACTCCACAAACTGCTGCGTTATCTACTGGTCATTTGGTCAGGAAGAGGAAGCTGTTAGCAGTCACTCCCCAGAGTAGCCCTAAAGATTTGCTCCAGGCTTGAAGGAGCAGATAAGGATAGATTAATGTGACTGAATCTCTGTTTTTAAGGATGTGCTGTTGAAATGCAGGAAATTATGACAAGTTCCAGCACCAAGCAACAGTAAATAATATTTGAAACTATTTATGTGGACATCCGTTTGTTTATTTTTGAATATATATTTACTATATAAAGGGGCAGATTTTGGCCTGTCATCAGAGTGTGAGTTTGGTCCCTGGTGATGCCATTAGAGGGGTTCAATCATAATAGATAGATGTTGATGGTGTCTGTTAGCTGACAAGTTTGAACTTGGTAGTTAGTGGTCTCCTGCAAGTGTGTAGAGCTGTTAGAGAAAGTTGGCTGTACAAATTGTTTTGGTCCATTGTACATTAAATAAAATAAAATAGAAATTGTGCAATAATATGAGTTGAAAATGGCGTGTAGAGAATATACTCTATAAATGATTTACATCATTAATCTGCTAAAGTAATTTTGCTCTGCATGACCCAACATCAATAGCATAGCATGCTAATGTTAGCATGAACCAACATTCTGTCTATTAATAACACAGACCGAGACGTAGATCCTGTATAATTAAAAAAGAGGTAATTTGATGCTAATGCAGCATCAACAGCTATGGATTATATTTACGCTGACCTACACATAGCTGTGTGTGTCTGTGCCTAAAGGAGTGGGCAGCATGGCCCTGACAGACCTGGACACAGCAAAGCGGACGGTGGCCAACTGAAGCAAAGCCAGGCCGAACTATCCTCAGGTCAAAAGTGGATCATACACCAGCTGGAAAATTTATACACACTCAGCAGCACAGTCCTCACATTACTGCAGAGTTTTCAGATCTCCAGCGTCTGTATCTGCAGTGTGTACACACTCACTGGCCACTTTATTAGAAACACCTACTATATGCTTTCAATCCCAGGACACTGTATTGGAAAAACCCCACCTTCCAGTTACTGGTCACTTTTTTAGGAACATATACCCAATACTTCCACCTTTAAGCCACTCCATTCGAAACTCCCCACCCTTGTATTTCCAGATACTGGCCACATTATTAGGATTGCCAACTTTGTACTTACACCTACTCTTCTTTTTATTGGAAACAGCCATTCTGTATTTTCACTCAGCCCCACTTTATGCTAATATTCTCATTACAATATTTTTGAATGGTGTAAGTTCACATTTTGTCTGATGTCTACTGCCAGCTATTACAAATAAACAGCTGACTAATCTCAACAGATAACTAACATATTTGTCAAGAAACAATTAACTGTTATAACTGCAATCTGTAAAATGTCTCCCGTGTGACAGGCCTTGAAGAGAAAAACAAGAGACTAGAAATATGAAATTCCTACCTTAGGCGGCACATAGAACTCGAGCAAGAATTTCTCCCCTCCATCCGAGTTGGCGGCAGTTTTCCGGAGCAGTAGACGGCACTTCTGCCACTGTGCAGCCCCCACACAGTTGGTGTCATCAGCTACCATGTACCGCAGCGCCCCCTCTCTCTGGATCTCCAGCATTTCGGCTCCCCGGTGGGTCTGTGAACCACGTGGCAACCTCAACTTCTGGCTCCAGCGGTCATGCCCTGTTGCGCCCCCTCCGTTAGCATTAGCTTTCCTGTCACCCTCGGGAGATGCCCGGCGGTGCCAGATCTCCCGGACACCATCCATCACACACAGGCTCATGTTACGCAACGAGAAGCCCTTCTTGAAGCGGGCTTTGGGATGGTGGTGGTGACCCAAAGAAATGTCCTCTGAGCTTCGGGACTGGCCCAGTGTGGAAACCTTGTGGGGGGCAGTGCCTCCCCCAGGCCCTCCACCTCCACCCCCTATGCTGTCCATGCTGTCCAGTGACTCGCTGGAGGCGCCGGCGTCCTTGCGTCGCTGGTAGAGGTTGTTGCCGTAAGGTGGAGGGCAGCTACGGAGACCCGCAAACGGCACAATGCTATACTTGGGGGCGGAGCCCGGAGAGCCTGGTTCCCGCGCCTGGCTGAGGGCAGCAGCAAAACAGTCCAGGAAGTGGCAGGCAAAGTGCTGCGAGAAGCTGGCGTCAGCGCCCGGTGAGTCGTAGCATGGGTTTTCGCAGAGGAAGCGCTGGAACTTGTGCGCGAAGTCGGCAGCGGAGGCGCGGGCGTGCAGCTCGCAGAACTCCTTCCAATCGGGCGGAGGGCACGAGGAGGAGAGCTCTGGGCTGCTGGGAGCCCCACAGCCATTCATCCCTGAGCCATGCCAACACACTGGCAAAGCGCTGAGGAGACACACAGAGGAAAAGCAGGTCAGGTATGACATCATAACACTACTCATTTCTTACCATTTCACCTCTCATTGCTCTTTAGCAGCTAAACACAGAGTCACACCTGGTGTGTTAATGTGCGTTGTACTGGCAGAGGTAGATCACTGCTGGATTGAGATTTGTCCACAAACCAAAAATATCCATCTGACAGCGTCCTGTGTCACTGATGAAGCACTAGAGGACGAGTGACACACACTGTGCAGCGACAGATGAGCTACTGTCTCTGACTTTACATCTACAAGGTGGACCAACGAGGGAGGAGTGTCTCACAGAGTGGACAGAGAGTGGACACAGGGTTTAAAAACTCCAGCAGCACTGCTGTGTCTGATCCACTCTACACCAGCACAACACACACTAACACACCACCACCACGTCAGTGTCACTGCAGCGCTGAGAATGATCCCCCACCCCAATCATACCTGCTCTGTGAGGATCCTGACCTTCGAAAAACAGGGTGAAAGAAGGGAACAATTAAGTATGCAGAGTAACTGATGAAATACAGTCTATGCTTCTGTATGTTCAGTGGTGTATGTGTGTACCATAACAGAGTAGAGTATGAGCTGACAGTTGAGGCTGGCCATTGGTCAGCTTTCACTACGCATCTTTGAAAAGACAAGAGAGAGAAAGAGAAAAGAATGAAAAAGAGGCAGCTGCAAAGTGGGCAGCTAATAAAAACCGGTGCCTGGGACAGAGAGGAGAAAGACACTGGCCTGCTTTCAGTGTGTGTGTGTGTGTATTTTCTGACCGTGTGAAGGGCAAATGAGGAGTGTGTGAGTGAGGGTGTGAAAAGGTGTGCATCAGTACCAGGGGGAGAAATGGAGTGGTGCGAGACCAGGGTTCACACTTCACCCAGAGATGGAGGTAATGGCCTACTTAGCTATGGAGTACGGACACAGACATAAAAACCAAACACTTTAATCTTCTCTAATCTAAGAATTCTGACTTTACTGCCACTGTGTTTCTCACCGCAGGTCTGTTCTGAGAGTTATTCTTCTTTTGTGACTGGCTGAGATTTTGAAGCTGTCATTTTAAGCTAAAAATACTACCCAGCGTTCCTTTAAATCAGCTTCTTATCTGCTGCTCCACTTCACTAATAAATGGGCATTTCTCTATGTTCACGTTAGGGTCGTTCTGGGAGTTACTGCAAGCAAATAGCAGCACAAGCTCAACTGCCATCTCTGAGCGATGGCGACACGATCCCCCGGCCTACTTCTTCCAAACGTGTAAGAAAAACATGTTGAGGAGCGGAGGTGTGAATCCATGAGCGCTTTCTTTCCTGAGCGAAGCTGACACTCAGCTACTCTTACACCACTGAGAATCATTTATATTCTCTCTCTCTCTTTCTCCCTCTCTCCCCATCTCTCTCTTTCTCTCCCTCTCTCCCCATCTCTCTCTTTCTCTCCATCTCTCCCCATCTCTCTTTTTCTCTCTCCCTCTCTCTCTCCCTCTCCATCTCTCTTTCTCTCTCCATCTCTCCCTCCCCCCCTCTCTCTTTCTCTCTCCATCTCTCTCCATCCCCCCCCTCTATCTCTCTCTCCCTCCCTCCCTCTTTCTCTCTCTCTCCCTCTTTCTCTTTCTCTCTCTGCTCCACTGCTGCCAAGCTTCATTGTATCACAGATAAGCCCTCTTTGTGGTGTCAAGCAAAACAACATTCTATTATCGCCAGCCAGTGTCAAGTCTCTCTCTCTCTCTCTCTCTACGTCTGTGCAAATTATATCATTTTCCTTCTTTTTCCCCCAAAGATCTATGTTCTTCTGCCTTTCATTTGGGACCCCCTCCACCTACTCCGTCTGAGAACCTATCCGAAGTCAAGGCTGGGCCCATTTATCATGTCAATATGTGTGTCTTCCAAGGGCCACTTTATTTTTAGCCTGATCGCAGGACCCTTCCAAACTACTCCATTCATAGCCAAGCAGGGTCTCCCACGGGCCTGTGAAAGTAAAGCTAACTTCCAAAAAGTGTTGATTTATGAGGCAATGTTGCTACTCAGTATCTGCACAAGATACTGTTAAATGTCAAATTGTGCACTCGTCAAAACAAGTGTTTGACACTCGATCTTTAACACCTGGGATGCTGGGACGCCACAGGGACACGGACATGTCAGCAACAGGTTTCCGTACCGTTCATTGGTGTTTTTTTAATAACTTAATACACTGTCCACATCATTAGTACCTAAAGAAATCTGACCAGCTGCATTTTTCTTAACAAAGAGAGCATTGATAGTTAAGATAAATGGGCCATTAATGTTCTCCTCCAAGCGTGTTGAGCTAAAATGATGTTGTGTTAGTTGCAGCTGGAAAACAAGCACTGCCTGGCCTCTGATGTCTCACAGAAACATGTAGTAGCCTTCAGCTTCTCTTGTCCAATGGCCACGTTTGGAAACACAAATGTAGGTGTTATGTCTACGTAAGGTACAGCAGTGGTCAGCTGACAAACACATGAGCTGTGTGCCACTCAAATAAAAGTGTGGCCTAATGGCATTCCCCTTCTTTTGATGTACAGCGTGGAGAGGAAGATGTTAAACGTGCAGAAAGAGATGGGCATAAAATGACCAATAGTGTAAGTCCATTGTAGTAAATTAATTGGGAATGAGTGGACAGTTTGCCCTACCACGTGACTCTTGCATCCTCATGTGACCATCACCAAACTACCTTTAAAAAGATTTATAAGAAAATATGATACTACAACAGTGTCAGAAGGGGCTACAAGAGTCCAGATCCCTCCAATGGACGCCTCTCAATCTTAAGGGACCAGTCAGAAGGAGATCTTATACAAAGATGAATCAGCAATAACAATCACACATGAATCATGGGAACAAATTAGCCTTTCTGATCCTGCTTTACTTTTCTCTCGCTTGAAGATTCACACACATGGAATAAAAATAGAAGGAGTGCTCTGTGGTTAAACTCCAGAGGCCTTCTGAGAATTCCTTAAAGATCTCCATGCAAAATCCATCATCTGCTACATGATTCCTTGCATCCTGCTCGAGTTCAGTCTGGTTTCTTCAGGAAGTGTACGGACACAGTGTGAGAGTGGTAGATGTAGAATCGACGGATGAGAAGATTGGTTATTGATCATAATAGACACAGACAGCAAAATGATTCTGGTCCTGGTTTGCTTACATTTTTATGTCCCACTTGGCACATGGAGCGTCACTGCCATGCATGAATTTGAAGGCCACCTATCACTAGTAGTCTATTTTGGGACACTACATCCAGTTTGCCATGACCAGTACGACCAGTCGTTGCCTTTCGGATCTTTGTCTGTCACTTCTGTTTTCTAGCAGGGTGAGAATTTTAAAGGCTAAGCAGCAGCGATATGAAAGTGTCAAACAAATAAATACAATGGAGTTTGAGTTCCTAACTTGTGTTTATTGATAGTCAGAAAACATGTTATTTCTTATTAATTGAAGGAATAAGGTTTAAAAGACCGTTGGTCTGATAATTGTCCATTAATGGACCATAAAGCTTTAGAGACTTCCCCAAACCTATTAATATTAACAGGTGCCAATTAATCCTTATGGCCAAGTGTGTGTGTGTGTGTGTGAGTGAAGCTGAGAGTGAGAAAGATGGAGGACAGAGAGAGAGAGAGAGATAGAAAGATCCTGTGGTGTGAAAGCACTTGTGACTCATTATCCCTTCTGCCAACCAGAGGGAATTCTGGGATACTCTTTCCACTGCTAACAGCCTGACACAAAACATTTATGAGTGAGAGATATTAATGTGTGAGTTTACATTAATAACCCTAACCCATCCCCGTGGAGCTCTAAGGGCTGTATGTGAATGAGGAATCTTATATAAGAGCTACCTGAGTGGTTTCAATGATGCAGTTTTTATTTTCAAACCGACTTAAGTAAACAAGCACAATCTAACACACCCACACACACACACACAGCTTCCCCTTACACCAAACAAATTACAACCCTACACACTTCCTCATTAGTGGAACAAATCCTCATATCTAAAAGGAAAAAATATATATATTAATTATTTCTTTATTTACGTATACTAATTATCCTTTTTCCTTTATATAACCTAGCAGAATTAAAATCGTGACAGCCCTGTAATTAAAGTATATCCAGCCTTCACTCTGTAAGCCACAGATGAGAACAAGGAAGAGTGGATCTTCATGTTAAATGAAAATATGAAAAGAGAGATTGTGTCTGTGTGAAATCTCTGAAGACCGTGGAGGAGACAGACCATACGAGACACTTCTTACATAAGCACGACTTATAAGATCCGCCGAGTTCTTTCTCACACGAGTCATCGCTGTCTCTTCTCTTCAGAGTGCGTGATGGACAGATCAGTGCGACTGTGTGGACAGCTGCCTGGGGCTCAGAGCTGTAGCAGAAAGCCATGAGAGAAATCTCTGAGTGAGTTTATACGTTAGCCTTGGGTCTGCTCACAGCACAAGAATGTAGACCTTTAAAATTCTATTTTGTGCAGAAAACAGCACCAAGCTCTGGAAAAGTCATAATTGTTTCATTCTGTACCGTTATCATGACTTAATTTTCTTGTGATTTCAAGATATTACCTGCTCAGGATCACAATTCACTACTTTCTCATGATCTTCAAGTTACATCAAGATTAAATATGCTTTTGTAAAACCTAAAAAACTACAAATGTTGTTTTGTCAAGCAAATAAATGTCTAAAATCTGTAAAATGTATGTAAAAAAATGTTGTTTTCTTGAGATCAAGGAAACTAAGTTATATCTTGAAAATGATCTTTTCTTAACTTGAAATTAAAATACAATATGTTTTTTTTGTGAAAATAAATACAAGACATTATTACCTCATAAATGTATTACATTTTTTTACATTTAACATTAAGTGGAGATAGTTAAATTCAGCCTGTAACTATGAATTAAATGCTAGGCTAATTTTAGAGCAAAAAATATTTCACATTGCAGACATTATTGATGTTAACAAGTGAGTGATGGTCTGTTTATTTACTACAGAGGTCCATAGTGAAGGCATAAAAAAAACCCACAATGTGCCTACCTGAAGTGATAAGAGCCAATTAGCATTTTAGTTGCATAATGCTAACTAGCCCTGCTAGCTCTTGTTTGAGATCCTTTTATCGTAGCTGTTCTAAATTCTTGCCGAAAATCAAATGAACCTCAGCCAACATTAATCTCTGGAGTCTGGAATGGATGTGAGAATATTTCCGTGAGGCTGGTAACTTTCAGTATTTAAAAATTTACCACAGTTCAGCTGAAAGAGGAACAAAATCACTAGCGCTTTCCATTTCACTGAACTGTGCATGTACTGGTAAAGTCATGTTGTGTTTAATGCCATTGAATAGCAGGGGATTGTGACATAGTCAAATAACTTATACAGTGTATATTCCGATAGCATTTTATATCTGTTATGTAAAAGAAAAACTCTAAAATGTAAAAAAGATGTGTAAGGGCATAGCACGGTACATTTAGCTCGGAATCAAATATTGATCTTCTCCATCAAACAAGATGTTGGTTCACTGTTATACACTGAAACGTTTTTAAGGACAGCCGAATAAAAAATGGCCTTAGACTAAGGTCAGCACAAGATTTATCATGTGACAGCTGGACTTTGTCTAACAAACAGAAGCAAACTCATACACAATCCACATAGTGTATGATGCAACTACATTATCCTATTATGCTAGCTCTTAGAGAAATGTGTCAAGTCTGAAAATGTAGAAGAAACACTGTCATGAAATATGAATACTACATATACCCGTACGATGTATCCTCTGACTAAATCTGATCTTTAAAGTCTAAGCAGCAGCGATATGAAAGTGTCAAACAAATAAATACAGTGGAGTTTGAGTTCCTAACCTGTGTTTATTGATAGTCAGAAAACATGTTATTTCTTACTAATTGAAGGAATAAGGTTTAAAAGACCGTTGGTCCCCCCTCCCCCACAACGGTGTTGGGAAACTCTGATAGGCGTCTTGCCTGTGACGTAGATGGTGGACAACACTCTAGAAGCTGCACTTAATTTAATGCAAAATGATGAAAAGGTGTGTTGTTTTTGGCTGCAATCATTCAATGTACAGTGGGACATCTGTGAACAAATGGCCCAAAGATCCCAAAATATCCAGAAAATGGACTGAATTTGTCCACTTTAAACGGGCACTTTGGAAAGGACCCTCCGCTCACTCCGTTATCTGTAGCTCATTTCACTGGCGCTTTTCCAACAATATGGGCATGTAAGGACACCAACGAAAGGTGTTCAAGAGCCTCTGTAACATGGAGGTAAACAGGGTAAGGACACTCACTTCGCCTGTTTTAGTTGGTGTTAGTTACCAACTCCAACTCTTTACATAAAAGGATGGAGGTTAAAAAGTGGACCATCTTGTTGTCCCCACGGACTCCTGTTTTAGAAAATAGCAAGGTTTACGTTTGTTAAAGATAGCTGAAGTATATCAGTAGGTTCCGATGTGAGATAAGTAGCGTAGCTTACTTCTTCAAATGAGCTAATAGACTAACGCTAGAGATAACTACAACATCCGAAGTTCTGGACCTTGGAAACATCAACTAGAGATGTCCATAAAAATTGTCTTACATTCGTAATACTAACTTTGAAGATATGTCACAAAGACTTAAAGACAATAAATATTTGTATACGACCACTGGGTAAAGCGAATAATCCAATATTTTTGTCTTCAAATGTCCCTGATACATGACACTGCCATTAACAGTTTGATACCAATAATTTCTTATGCATTTGCTAACCTCTACTTTACACC
Organism: Hoplias malabaricus; assembly: GCF_029633855.1. Classification (NCBI taxonomy): domain Eukaryota; kingdom Metazoa; phylum Chordata; class Actinopteri; order Characiformes; family Erythrinidae; genus Hoplias; species Hoplias malabaricus. The sequence continues at coordinate 66,454,774 of NC_089820.1, forward strand.
TTCTAGTGAGATTTACAGCTCTTCCTCCGCTGTGCATCAGCGCTATGGTCTTCATAATGCAGCAAACATGGGTGCTACTATAATATAAGTGTTATTTTCACATTCCTCTGTTGAGCATGTGCTATTGCCAACTGCTGACCACATGGCAGATCACATGGAGCACCATAACATTGGATTAATTTCCATTCATAAACACTGAAAAACAGACAAATTCATCCAGCATTGAGAATTTGAATGTATTTACATTCTATTAAAAGTTAAATAGGTTTAAAACCTCCTTTAGTTTATAATTTTTGTTAGTTTTTATTTTGAAATATTAGCAACTACAAAAATACAGAGAGAATTAAATAACAGTCTTTAATTTTTCACTTAATTAAGAACAGCAGTAAATAGAAACAGTCCAAAATAACACGTCTTTATATATATTTTCACAGAACAATACAATTCTGATATGTTTCCTTCTGTGGTAATGTTATCATTTTGGAGATACAAGGTATGCTCAGATAGTGGTGATAGGTTTGTAGGCTCTCCACCTGTTCCTGAATGTAATAAAATATTAAATACACAGCCTACACTCTACATTTAGCCCACGGTGATATGAATATGAATATATGTAAGCCATTGTCATTTTATTTTATTAACTGCAAGCTGCCTGCTACAAAAATCTCCCAAGTCCGATCGTATCAGAACTAAGAATAGTCTCCATGACGATGTGACTAATCTACAGCGTCGATTGATCAGACTTTAAGACACTGTCTGTGCCATGTAGCTGGAAATGAAAAAGTCAATGTTTATGTAAACCCCTATTCACATCCACTGTGCAACACTTCCACGTATTCAACACAAAAAACAACAACAGAAATGATCAGGGTAGCCTTTAGGAGGGAGGTTTTCCACTGAATCTGATTTACTGACTGCTCATGGTTAAATCCACTGTAAGCTTTAAATAAAAGACTAGCTTTCTGAAGGTCAAAATGTCATGAGAGCCATAAGCGTGCTGACCTGATGGGCAATCGATCGTCCATCCACAAGAAGTTTAACCAGGCTGTTCAATACCAGAGCAGAGGCTTACTGTGGAAAAACACAGACATTTATTTACCACCTTAAATATAGTTCCTGTAAACTAGTGCTCTTCTGCTCAGATCCTGACATAAAGCGAAAAGAGAATAGAGGAAGTGGTCACTCTTGGGTCTTGAGGTCTTCGGTATTATGAGCACATTACATGGGCAGTGTCTGTTTAGTTTACAGAGGCTGTAGTAAAGTACTCAGTTGTGAAACCTGTTATTGAGAATGTACTCTCATCTAAAGGACTCTTCTCAGTATAGTGTGATGTTCCAGTCCAAGCTGTCACTGGAACACTAGTTTACTGTAAGGTCATCCATTTTACTATATAAACACCATTCATTCATTCATTATCTGTAACCCTTATCCAGTTCAGGGTCGCGGTGGGTCCGTGGGTCCAGAGCCTACCTGGAATCATTGGGCGCAAGGCAGGAACACACCCTGGAGGGGGCGCCAGTCCTTCACAGGGCACCACACACACACACACACACACACTCACACCTACGGACAATTTTTGAGTCGCCAATCCACCTACCAACGTGTGTTTTTGGACTGTGGGAGCTCACCGGAGCACCCGGAGGAAACCCACGCAGACACAGGGAGAACACACCAACTCCTCACAGACAGTCACCCAGAGGAAACCCACACAGACACAGGAAGAACACACCACACTCCTCACAGACAGTCACCCGGAGGAAACCCACGTAGACACAGGGAGAACACACCACACTCCTCACAGACAGTCACCCGGAAGAAACCCACGCAGACACAGGGAGAACACACCACACTCCTCACAGACAGTCACCCGGAAGAAACCCACACAGACACAGGGAGAACACACCACACTCCTCACAGACAGTCACCCGGAGGAAACCCACGCAGACACAGGGAGAACACACCACACTCCTCACAGACAGTCACCCGGAGGAAACCCACGTAGACACAGGGAGAACACACCACACTCCTCACAGACAGTCACCCGGAGGAAAACCACGCAGACACAGGGAGAACACATCACACTCCTCACAGACAGTCACCCGGAGGAAAACCACGCAGACACAGGGAGAACACACCACACTCCTCACAGACAGTCACCCGGAGCGGAACCCAGACAGGCCCCTGGAGCTGTGTGACTGCGACACTACCTGCTGCGCCACCGTGCCGCTCTACATAAACACCAGTAATTCATTAATAATTTTATTTTTCCACTTCATTCTTTTCAGGGTTTTGTTGGGTCCACAACCTTCCCAGAATCACAGGGAGTAAGTTTCTTTGGTTGGTTTTATGCCGTATTTCATTTGAATCTAAAGAGATCTGATTTCTACAATCATTTCGGATCTTTCATTACTGTGGAGTAGTGCATTTTCTGGGATAATGGAGCACCATCCAATATCTTTTGGGATGAGCTGGAATGGTGTTTGTGATCCAGAACAAACCATCTAACCTCCTGATCTTACTAATGCCCCTGTGGCTGAAAGCAATCGTTTCTTTAGACGCAATCTTGGACGTGAAAGCTATATACTGTATAACACACACCATGGTGCGCTGAGACATGGGGGACAGTATTGGCAGCCGAGCAGAGAGAGGAAAGAGAAAAAGATTGACACACAAAGGGAGAGCCAGACGTCCCCAGCTGCTAAAACAATCTGTGTTTGCGTGCATGTGTGTGTGTGTTTAAACGTCCCTCTCCTTGTCTAGGGGGCCAAAGAGCGGAAGAAAGGGGGGGGGGGTGTAATGAGGATTCCAGAGTAAAGAGGATACAGCATCAATTTTACAGCACTTCCGTCATCCTTAGTGGTCCATAACGCCTGACTTCACATCAGCACACTGACCAGTTCTACCAATACACGATATAAATAAAATGATAGTAGGGGTACGATTAGTTTTAAAGAGTATCTGTGTAATATAATTGTAATTCAGCGTTCAAACAGTATCATGCTCTTTTTACTTTGGGAAATTTTGGTGAGGATTTGATGGCACTTCACCTCTGTAGTCAATACTTGGTACATAGCATTGGTACGTTATTCCATGCTACGGAGAGTCAAAACATTGTGAATCTGATAAAATACTTACCAAATACTATGGAAACTATACAACATCTGGGTCCCTGTGGCTTATCTGAAGTCAGTAATGGGCTGTAGTAAGGTGAGGAGGCCCGGCGGATATCGTAAGGAAAATACAGCAGCCCGTCTGTCTGCTAGATACGTTTCTATGAGCTGCTTTGTCCCTGAATGCTCCTTAGGGGGAACTCCTACCCCACGCTGAAGCTTTTTCATATGTGTAGAAGCATTTTCCCTTTGATCACAACCGCAGAACTCAATTTCCCAGGGAGCTGTTCAACTCACAGCTGAAAAGATCTGGGCTTTAGTGCGGGTTGAGGCACTTATATGAATAAATCATATTCATCTAGTGATAAATAAGAGATGTACTGTATCTGAAAGATAGAATAAACAGACTGAGAAACACTCCTGAAGGAACAGTGTTAATTCATAGACTTTTCAGTCATTCAAGATGTATTTGGGGGCCAAAGGGGGCTTCACTGTAGCTAGTGCTGCTGTTTTGGCCTGGTCTAGCTACTGTTCCCTTCTCATCCCCATGATGGGTCTCCTCTATCACAAGATGTTGGACAGTGAAAGCTAACATGAGCTTCAGAGTATCTCAGTTTATCAAACATCTCAATGAGATACTAATCTCAAAATACTGAGATACCAGCTTACATATTAATGAAAAAAGAAATTGGGCCTTTTTAATTATTATTATTATTATTCTATGTGGAGGGAACAGGCTTCCATACGCCTTGAGCCATGCTCTGTTCGTATTTTGTGTTTGACTGTGCTTCAAGTGTTAAACAGATTAGTGGATTAACTTTGGGCACTGAAACTGTTTTTTTTCCCTCAGTGTTTACATCTGACTTCTTTAAGTTCAGTGGCATCTTCACTAAAGTCAAAGCACGTCCAAATCATAGATGCAGCACTTTTTATTTGGTACAAGCTGCTCAAGTCACTCGGTTGGACTCTTGGAGGAAGCTGTCTGAGAGGGATGTTCGGGTGCTGACCCGGATTGTATCCAAAAAACAAAACCACAGCTGCCCAAATCACGGCAGAATTAAATGTGCACCTCAACTCTCCTGTTTCCACCAGAACTGTCCGTCGGGAGCTCCACAGGGTCGATACACACGGCCGGGCTGCTGTAGCCAAACCTTTGGTCACTCATGCCAAAGCCAAACGTTGGTTTCAATGGTGCAAGGAGCGCAAATCTTGGGCTGTGGACAATGTGAAACATGTATTGTTCTCTGATGAGTCCACCTTTACTGTTTTCCCCACATCCGGGAGAGTTACGGTGTGGAGAAGCCCCAAAGAAGCGTACCACCAGACTGTTGCATGCCCAGAGTGAAGCATGGGGGTGGATCAGTGATGGTTGGGCTGCTGTATCATGGCATTCCCTTGTCCACGTCACTGCCAAGGACTACCGAACCATTCTGGAGGACCCTGTTCATCCAATGGTTCAAACATTGTGTCCTGAAGGCGGTGCCGTGTATCAGGACGACAACGCACCAACACACACAGCGAGACTGGTGAGAGACTGGTTTGATGAACATGAAAGTGAAGTTGAACATCTCCCAGGGCCTGCAGAGTCACCAGATCTAAATATTATTGAGACACTTTGGGGTGTTTTGGAGGAGCGAGTCAGGAAACGTTTTCCTCCACCAGCATCACGTAGAGACCTGGCCACTATCCTGCAAGAAGAATGGCTTCAAATCCCTCTGACCACTGTGCAGGACTTGTGTATGTCATTCCCAAGACGAACTGACGCTGTATCGGCCGCAAAAGGAGGCTCTACACCAAACTAATAAATTACTGTGGTCTAAAACCAGGTGTTTCACTTTCATTGTCCAACTCCTGTACATTTATATAGGGTCAGAAAGTATAAGGATGACGGTTAAAGACTCACAGCTGCACTAAAGGCACCTCCAAGTGTTTCATTCCTTTTGAGTGCATCCTCACACATCCACACGCATTTCACCTCCAATATACAAACACACACACTCGCAGAAGGCCTGAAGAAAACCCAGTGCCATTGGACAGTGAACAGCAAAAAAGATTGGTGATGGCATGCACCCCAGGGATGTGGACACAGGCTTGATTCTAAGATTAGCTCTGACCGTTCGGGTGTACACAGCCCTGCCACATTACAAACACATGGCAAAATCCTCTCATACACACACACACACACATTTCCAACACAATGAACTGTATAAACCCAGTTCTACAGTGTACAAACCCGGTGTTCCAAGATGGGGCTGTGTGTAAAATGCAAATAAAAACAGAAATCTGTGATTTGTAAATTCATCTTGCGATGAATAAAGAAAAACTATGCAAAGACAATATATTTAATCAAGAAAGAAAACAAAAAGCCAGCGTTTCTGCCCCTCACTGCTGCACGGTGGGGTCACGGTAAACAGCGAACGGCTCATTATCATTTAAAGGAACAGTCGTTTTGAACTTGTGGGGTTCTGACCAAAGAGGTCACCGGTGTTTCTGTAAGACCCCATTGTTGTGGAATTTGTTGCAGGAATCAAATTCGGAATAGAAAATAACGACACTGCTTTCTGTTTTTACCAGTGTTTCACAAAATGGCTCTTTTTTAAACCTGGAGTTTGTACAAACTGAGCATTGATCAATCAAATAAATCCCATTCTTCCTGTCTAAGAGATGATATCTTATAGTAGACAAATATGGCCCCTTTATTCACCTTCTACATCCATTTCAAGATCAATGGATTCTCTCCGGAAAGGTGGAGGTCTGCCTGGACTGACTCATCAAAGCCACTCAGCAGTGCATAAACGAATGAGAAAAGAAGGATAAGGAAAAGAGAATAAAAGAGTGCAAAGGGTAAATGCCATGGAGAAAGAATGGCAGAATCTCAAACGTCTAACAGGACACAAACATACACACCCACAAAGTGCACTGGAAATTCAATACAAAGGCATTCGGGAGTAGTCAAGTAAAGAAGCGAAAAACCAAATGGTGAACTATATTTCTGAAACATTTAGGATTTTGAGAGAGAGAGAGAGAGAGAGAGAGAGAGAGAGAGAGAGAGAGAGAGAGAGAGAGAGAAAGAGTGTGAGTGAAAGAGAGAGGGCAGGAGGCATCCTACATCAACTACTACCCTACAGGATTTAGAAACAGAAGGAAAAAAAAGGAGAGAGAGAGAGAGAGAGAGAGAGAGAGAGAGAGAGAGAGAGAGAGAGAGAGAATGAATGGAGGAGGCATACTACATCAGTTGCTGCCCTACAGGAATTTGAAATACAAAGAAAGAAAGAAAGAAAGAAAGAAAGAAAGAAAGAAAGAAAGAAAAGGAGATGTAGGAGGAGGGGTATAAACTGCTACCCTACAGGATTTAGAAAAACAGAGAATAAAGAGAGAGAGAGAGAGAGAGAGAGAGAGAGAGAGAGAGAGACTGTTTTATACCTCTCTGGACCACGCTTGGCTCATGTGTAGTTGATCCATAAACATTGTATTAGTGTCACTTGCACACAGCTTCAGTGTCCTGGGTTCAACCCTCTCACTGTGTGTTTTCCCCGTGTCTGTGTGGGTTTCCTCTCACAGTCCAAACTCATTTAGTTCAGGTATTGTGGCTGTGTGGAGTTGTCCACATGTGTGTGTGTGTGCGTGCATATAGGCTTGGCGCTCCACATTGTTATTCCAATTACCCCTTCCACCTTAAATGAGGCAGTGGTTCCTTTGTGGCTCCTGCACAATTTAAGGCGGATAATGAGCTAACAAAAGCAACGGTTTTTCCGTTTGTTTCTTCCATGAATGAAGCCCGTGTGTGTTGTCTTTTAACTGCCGCCTCATTTAAGGTGGAATTCTAGAACGTTCTTCATTTTAATTCAATTTCAGCAGGCGCTGTTAAGTAGGCTAAACTTGTGCTGCACGGTTTAAGGTGGAAGGCAAATATAAACTGCCAACTCCATCGTCCGTGAGATATTTTTTTTAATTATTATTATTATTTTTTAAACATTTTACGTCTGTTTCCATGAATGAAAGTAGACTGTGTCTCTAAGTGCTGCACCTTTTAAGGTGGGACGGAAAATTAAACTTGGTTCTCCCTAGCTTTGCTCTTTCTGATTCGCACTGTTTTCCTGAGGAACTAATCAGGAGCCAGAAGGTGAGTGCGGCGCCATTTAAGGTAGAACGGGAAATTCGGACAAGCTCATGAATAAACGGCTGTTCTCTTCGAGCTTTTCTCATGAATGAAGAGTGTGTCTGTTTCTTTAAGAGCGTGAATGAAGCTCCTATCCATACAGCATCGGCCAAGGTCGTCGAGCGTTTATGCAATTCTTTTTTTCTCAGGCATTTTTATGCAACAATTCACGGTTTCTGAAGCGCACATCCCCCCCCTCGCTCCCTAACAGGATTAAATCAGAAAAGCCCCTTTAGAGCGACCCCCACCCCGCTCCTAAAGCCCCTCTGCTTCACCGATACAGTGCAGGACGACCACACGCTTGTTTAGGCGATGGGAGTGTGTTGCAGGCCAAATGAGTCCCTTTTATTAGAGTGGACCAAATCAATGAAATGAAGCACTGACACAGCCCGAGGATTGTTGGCAGTTTGGCGCTGCGTGAGGTTTTTTCCCACGTAAAGTGATGCGCGGCCACCCCCCAAAACACATCCTGCCTCTGTCCTCCTTCACCAACTGCCCACAAGGCTATAGAGGATGGCAGGCATCTACAATCAAAGGCAGACGCTCTAAAAGGGACCTCTCTCACCTCTCAGTGCAGGTCGCTGTCCATGGCCGTGGTCATCTTCCAGCGTCCGTCACTGAGCCATGTTTAGTCCGGCAGCGCGCGCACTGCACTCCCGAACGAACACAAGAACCGACTCGGATTCAGAGTGGTCAGCAGCAGCTCGGTGGTCTGCCTCTCTACACAAGCACCGTGTCCGTTGTCTGTGCGCGCGATGTAGCCCACAGGGGGCGCCCCTGAGCTCGCATTCACTTCGGCGCTGTTTCTTTTTCATACACCCCGCCTGTCTTAAAGGGCACGCTCCGCCGCGCGAGGTGGAGTTCAGATAGGGTGGCACGTGACGTCACAGCAAGGCCCAAAACAGGTCTTGAGTATCAACAATATCAGTCCGTGCTCAGAAAATCTAAACCTGTAAACAGAGCTCTGTCACACACTGTCCACGGGTGTGGGGGAGTGTGTGAGTGTGTGAAATCATCCACAGGTGTGTGTGTGTGTGTGTGAGAGTGACTGGGTGAATGGGCTTATTATTTCAATCTAAAATCCAGATCTTCAGGGAGTACCACATGCTTCTGAGTCGTATTTCCCAGTGGAAGGATCCACGGATACAAATTTGGATCATTTCAGATCTGTAAAAAGAGCAGAGCATGGCCTTCGCCATAAATTAACCATTTAAAGTGCTATTTATTCCGTGAGGGCAGGTTCAGTGGAGCCCATTTGAGGACGGTTTGTCAGGGGGTCCAGGACTAGATCGGGAAACAGTGGATTACACCATAAACACAAGGTCTAGGCCCTTCTCGGATCAGCGCCCAGACAGCGGCCAGGAAACTCATCAGACGCTTGTAGTTCCTTCTGTATGAGGAGCTTGGGAGGATTTTGGCTTGGGATTAACACTGAATCTAGATGGAACTCCCCGTGCATCGCATGTCTCGTCCAAGCCTAATATCCAAGACAAATAATCTGAAATCTGCGAATAAGCAGGAAAATCCAGAACTGCCCAGGCAAAAACCCCAGGCAAAAGGATTAATCGGAATTTAGAGAAATCATATCACTACATAGTGTTTTGTTCCATATGCTTTGTGAGGAAACTGGGTTTAATGGGTTTACATGAGCACAGAGACTCGCTGGACGATGCACAGTCCACTTTGTGACTAGTCACACTCTTTATTTCAGTTTAACAGGGGGTATATGTAAATAATTTTAGAGAATGCCTCTGAACACCTTTAACAGCAGGAGTTTTAATAACAGAGGGCACCAGCTTCTGTATTTTGTGACAAATGAACGGCTCACACTCTGGAAGGCTTGAGGCATTCATTCATTATCTGTAACCCTTATCCAGTTCAGGGTCGCGGTGGGTCCAGAGTCTACCTGGAATCATTGGGTGGACACATGGCAACACACACATTCACACCTACAGACACTTTTGAGTCGCCAATCCACCTACCAACATGTGTTTTTAGACTGTGGGAGGAAACCGGAGCACCCGGAGGAAACCCACGCAGACACAGGGAGAACACACCACACTCCTCACAGACAGTCACCCGGAGGAAACCCATGCAGACACAGGGAGAACACACCACACTCCTCACAGACAGTCACCCGGAGGAAACCCACGCAGACACAGGGAGAACACACCACACTCCTCACAGACAGTCACCCGGAGGAAACCCACGCAGGCACAGGGAGAACACACCACACTCGTCACAGACAGTCACCAGGAGGAAACCCACGCAGCCACAGAGAGAACACACCACACTCCTCACAGACAGTCACCCGGAGGAAACCCACGCAGACACAGGGAGAACACACCACATTCCTCACAGACAGTCACCCGGAGGAAACCCACGCAGACACAGAGAGAACACACCACACTCCTCACAGACAGTCACCCACGCAGACACAGGGAGAACACACCACACTCCTCACAGACAGTCACCCGGAGGAAACCCACGCAGACACAGAGAGAACACACCACACTCCTCACAGACAGTCACCCGGAGGAAACCCACGCAGACACAGGGAGAACACACCACATTCCTCACAGACAGTCACCCACGCAGACACAGGGAGAACACACCACACTCCTCACAGACAGTCACCCGGAGGAAACCAACGCACACACAGAGAGAACACACCACAGTCCTCACAGACAGTCACCCGGAGCGGGAATCGAACCCACAAACTCCAGGTCTCTGGAGCTGTGTGACTGCGACACTAACCTGCTGTGCCACCGTGCCGCCCCAGGCTTGAGGCAGCATTCCTAAATATTTGAGATGTGGAGCAGTGGAACAGCGTTTTCTGATGGACTCATAAAACTCCATCCAGTTCATTTGGGATAAAACCCAACACCTAATGTCATTATCTGACTTCACAAGTTCTCTTGTGGCTGAATGCCATCAAATCTTCACAGAAATGTTCAAAATATCTAGTGTAGAGTCTTCTCAGAGCAAAATGGGAACAGATGCCACATTCAAACTCCTCATTGTGGACGAAATGTTGGATGAGATGCACACTCTTTCATAGTGTGTACTGTATATACGCTGAACTATCACTGGATTAGGAATGTATCTAAACTCACTGTCCATACAGGAGCACTAAGTCGTTCTATATGCTCTGCATATTTCCTGATCCCTATTTCACCCTGTTCTTCAATGCTCAGGACCCCCACAGAGCAGATACGCTTTGGGAGGTGGATCGTTCTCACCGCTGCAGTGACACTGACACGATTGTGGTCACGGTGGACACAGGACACTGTCTCCTGGATGTTTTTGGTTGGTGGACTATTCTCAGTCCAGCAGTGACACAGAAAGGTTTAAAAGTTCCAGCAGCACTGCTGTGTTCAGTGGAGGTGTGTGTGTGTGTGTCTGTGTGGTCAGTGGAGGTGAGATTCTGGACAATAAATGTAGATACAAGGTAGCTGTTCCTAATCCAGTGGTCATTTGGTGCAGGTAACACACACTGAACTGAATCTGAACAATAGAATGAGTAGATAGACACTGTTCGGCACTAATACAACTCTGTAACATTTAGTAGCTGAAAACAGAGAGAATAACAAAGTAACAGAGGTAACATGAGGCTGTAACCTGGAGCTGTGGTGGTGTGGGTTCACTGAGCCAGCGTCCATCCTCCACAGGACCTTATTGATCCTTCAGCTGTTTTCTGCCGGAAGGATGAATTGATAAAGCTCTCTGGAGGGAGGTGTGGGGGCAAACACACACCATACAGTAGTGCCATGGCAACCACACTTAGCATTGGTAGCATCCTGTTGGTCTATAAGGTGCCTGGATTATGTTTTCGTGTTCTCAGAATGGCCATCTAAAGATCACTGTCTTTCCCTCAAAACACACACACAGATCCTGACAGAGGAACAGGGAAATGTGTTTGGAGAGAGTCAGCCTCCGAGCAGCACTGGTCAGTACTGGGCTTTAAGGAGAGCATCTCTCTGGGGAGCCCTGAGGATCAATAATTCAAGCACGCTTATTGGAGAACACTGGAAATAGACCTTAGAGGTCCTGTGTCATTACGCAGTCAGTGGCACGCCCTGGTTAAGGAACTCCAGATATAATCTGCTTATAAAATGGATAGCATTTGTAAAAAAAAAATAAAAATAAATATATATATATATATATATAAATAAAAAAAAATAAACTAGGGGCAGCACGGTGGTGCAGCAGGGAGGGTTGCAGTCACACAGCTTCAGCGACGTGGAGGTTGTGGGTTCGATTCCCGCTCTGGGTGACTGTCTGTGAGGAGTGTGGTGTGTTCTCTCTGTGTCTGCGTGGGTTTCCTCCGGGTGACTGTCTGTGAGGAGTGTGATGTGTTCTCTCTGTGTCTGTGTGGGTTTCCTCTGGGTGACTGTCTGTGAGGAGTGTGGTGTGTTCTCCCCGTGTCTGTGTGGGTTTCCTCCGGGTGACTGTCTGTGAGGGGTGTGGTGTGTTCTCCCCGTGTCTGTGTGGGTTTCCTCCGGGTGACTGTCTGTGAGGAGTGTGGTGTGTTCTCTCTGTGTCTGTGTGGGTTTCCTCCGGGTGACTGTCTGTGAGGAGTGTGGTGTGTTCTCCCTGTGTCTGCGTGGGTTTCCTCCGGGTGACTGTCTGTGAGGAGTTGGTGTGTTCTCTCTGTGTTTGCGTTGGTTTCCTTTGAGTGACTGTGAGGAGTGTGGTGTGTTCTCTCTGTGTCTGTGTGGGTTTCCTCCGGGTGACTGTCTGTGAGGAGTGTGGTGTGTTCTCCCTGTGTCTGCGTGGGTTTCCTCCGGGTGACTGTCTGTGAGGAGTGTGGTGTGTTCTCTCTGTGTCTGCGTGGGTTTCCTCCGGGTGACTGTCTGTGTGGAGTGTGATGTGTTCTCTCTGTGTCTGTGTGGGTTTCCTCTGGGTGACTGTCTGTGAGGAGTGTGGTGTGTTCTCCCCGTGTCTGTGTGGGTTTCCTCCGGGTGACTGTCTGTGAGGGGTGTGGTGTGTTCTCCCCGTGTCTGTGTGGGTTTCCTCCGGGTGACTGTCTGTGAGGAGTGTGGTGTGTTCTCTCTGTGTCTGTGTGGGTTTCCTCCGGGTGACTGTCTGTGAGGAGTGTGGTGTGTTCTCCCTGTGTCTGCGTGGGTTTCCTCCGGGTGACTGTCTGTGAGGAGTTGGTGTGTTCTCTCTGTGTTTGCGTTGGTTTCCTTTGAGTGACTGTGAGGAGTGTGGTGTGTTCTCTCTGTGTCTGTGTGGGTTTCCTCCGGGTGACTGTCTGTGAGGAGTGTGGTGTGTTCTCCCTGTGTCTGCGTGGGTTTCCTCCGGGTGACTGTCTGTGAGGAGTGTGGTGTGTTCTCTCTGTGTCTGCGTGGGTTTCCTCCGGGTGACTGTCTGTGTGGAGTGTGATGTGTTCTCTCTGTGTCTGTGTGGGTTTCCTCTGGGTGACTGTCTGTGAGGGGTGTGGTGTGTTCTCCCCGTGTCTGTGTGGGTTTCCTCCGGGTGACTGTCTGTGAGGAGTGTGGTGTGTTCTCTCTGTGTCTGTGTGGGTTTCCTCCGGGTGACTGTCTGTGAGGAGTGTGGTGTGTTCTCCCTGTGTCTGCGTGGGTTTCCTCCGGGTGACTGTCTGTGAGGAGTTGGTGTGTTCTCTCTGTGTTTGCGTTGGTTTCCTTTGAGTGACTGTGAGGAGTGTGGTGTGTTCTCTCTGTGTCTGTGTGGGTTTCCTCCGGGTGACTGTCTGTGAGGAGTGTGGTGTGTTCTCCCTGTGTCTGCGTGGGTTTCCTCCGGGTGACTGTCTGTGAGGAGTGTGGTGTGTTCTCTCTGTGTCTGCGTGGGTTTCCTCCGGGTGACTGTCTGTGAGGAGTGTGGTGTGTTCTCCCTGTGTATTCCCGCCTTGCGCCCAATGATTCCAGGTAGGCTCTGGACCCACCGCGACCCTGAACTGGATAAGGGTTACAGATAATGAATGAATGAATGAATAAAAAAACTATTCTCAAACCACTGTGACCTCATATCAACGTGCCACTAAATCCTAACACAACTATTCCATCCTCTAAACATAGACCTTCCCCGAACAGTAGCGTGTTTCCGTAGCAGAAAGGAAAGACTCTATGAATAGCTTTCATTTCCAAAGAAATGTTGGATGATACGACATCATCTATGTTTTTAAACACAAACAATATCCCTTTAAATATCTTTTACCTATAAATCCAGTGTAATGTGAAGGTTTAGTGTCACGCACATCAGTGGCCCAGATTTAAGCAGGAGGATACCACCCAGAATCCTCTCAGTGAATTATATACAGCACAGACCCCAGAAACTGCTCCTCCAGTGTTTCAGAAATGGTGATTTCCCAGAATAGCAGGGACTCATGGCAATATTCTTAACTCAGTGGTAATATTACATAGGAATAAAGCTATATTCTAACAGAATAGACTGTGTGTGTGTGTGTGTACGTGCACGAAATGTCAGATTATTTACAACACGCTTGGTATAAACATGGCAGTACGGCCTGCTGAAAGGAGAGGAACATCAGCAGGTGTTGACAGAACACACACACACACGTTTGTTTCCATGCAATGTTGGGACATTACATTAGACTTACACTAAACCTAACCTTCAAAGATGAACTTTTAAAGTCCCCACAAGGCAGTCAAATAAACACAATGTGATTTTGGTGGCCACAGTATGAGTGCAACCTAGTGCACACACCACACACTCCTCTGAATCTGCCCCAGTTCACTCAGTTTGTCCTCCATTAAGAGGACAATGACACAAATTGTGTGATTTATTTGACCTCTGTAGGCTCCGCCAACAAATGTGTTCCTCCCTAACTACAGCTAAGAGGATTAGCTGCTAAAATTACTCCACAAAACGATGAAAAATCAAACTGTATCCATGGAGTTACCTTATGATGTTGACTTCCCAGTTGTGGGATTATATATATATTAGTCATCATCATCTTTTTTATGAAATAAACACAAAGCCACATAATCTTTATGTACTTATAGATTCATATGTATATATATACATGTAATATACCCTTTATATCATTAGTGCTATTTAAGCTACAGCACATTTGACAGTGGATCAAGCCATATTTCAAAGTCATAAAGGTATAATGATAATATGAACATGTCTATGTCTCACATTGGAACATTCATTCATTATCTCTTAGCGCTTATCCAGTTTAGGGTCGCGGTGGGTCCAGAGCCTACCTGGAATCACTTGGTGCAAGGTGGGAACACACACTGGAGGGGGCGCCAGTCCTTTGCAGGGTGACACACACTTACACATTCACTCACACATATTGACACTTTTGTCAACCGGAGGAAACCCACGCAGACACAGGGAGAACACACCACACTCCTCACAGACATTTACCCAGAGGAAACCCATGCAGACACAGAGAGAACACACCACACTCCTCACAGACAGTCACCCGGAGGAAACCCACACAGACACAGGGAGAACACACCACACTCCTCACTTACAGTCACCCGGAGGAAACCCACGCAGACACAGGGAGAACACACCACACTCCTCACAGACAGTCACCCGGAGGAAACCCACGCAGACACAGGGAGAACACACCACACTCCTCACAGACAGTCACCCGGAGGAAACCCACGCAGACACAGGGAGAACACACCACACTCCTCACAGACATTTACCCAGAGGAAACCCATGCAGACACAGAGAGAACACACCACACTCCTCACAGACAGTCACCCGGAGAACACCCACGCAGACACAGGGAGAACACACCACACTCCTCACAGACAGTCACCCGGAGGAAACCCACCCAGACACAGAGAGAACACACCACACTCCTCACAGACAGTCACCCGGAGGAAACCCACACAGACACAGAGAGAACACACCACACTCCTCACAGACAGTCACCCGGAGGAAACCCACACAGACACAGAGAGAACACACCACACTCCTCACAGACAGTCACCCAGAGGAAACCCACACAGACACAGAGAGAACACACCACACTCCTCACAGACAGTCACCCAGAGGAAACCCACACAGACACAGAGAGAACACAACACACTCCTCACAGACAGTCACCCAGAGGAAACCCACACAGACACAGAGAGAACACACCACACTCCTCACAGACAGTCACCCAGAGGAAACCCACACAGACACAGAGAGAACACACCACACTCCTCACAGACAGTCACCCAGAGGAAACCCACACAGACACAGAGAGAACACACCACACTCCTCACAGACAGTCACCCAGAGGAAACCCACATAGACACAGACACACCTGCTGCGCCACCGTGCCACACACACATTGAAACAAAAGCTCTCAAATTAAACATCTGAAAATGTGAAAATGAGGTTGTCACGACTGTAGATGGGGCATCTGCAGAGGGAGAGCCTGGTCAACATTAGGCCTGACTGAGGCAAAGGCCCATTGATAGTAAAGGTGCTCTCCTAGTGCTGTGCACTGATTTTAACTAAACGCTTGTTACAATGTAATATCTATTAACAAATATCTCTAAAGATCCATCCATCAAAGCCTGACTGCTGGACACCACCGAGCAAGTAATATTGGGCATCAAGTAAGGCACCTTTCTATTTACTTAGCCCTCAGTCCTTCTAGTTCTATCTATCTATCTATCTATCTATCTATCTATAAGAGGACAGAGTAGTAAAGCGCCCCGGTCACCTTCATTTTAGGGAGGGGAAGGGAAGAGCATTCAGACTCGTCCTGATGAAGGGTCAGAGCCTGGGGCAGCAGGCTAAACCACTGATTGGTCGATTCCGATCACATGACTCTGTGACTCACCCGCACTCCATCACAGAGCCTCGGCCGGAGGGACGTGAAGAGACGGTGAAGCCCTGTTGCCATGGAGACAGTCCCAGGGCTGCGGTAGCGAGGGAAAAGGTGCAGCGAGACCTGAGGGGTCAACCCCTAGAGCCGGGGCTTTCCTCACACGGCACATTAATATTTCACGTCATCATTAATATTTCACCTGAACACAGCAACTCCACTCACCGCAGCACCATAGAGAGGCTCCTGAATCCAGCGCAGAGAAAAGCTGAATGGAGGAGAGGAATTCTCAATGAAGGGAGAGAGCTGAGCCATGAAGAATTCCAGAATATCCTGCTCTCTCACACTCACACACACACACACACACACACACACACACACGTACGTACAAGCAAAAAGAAACTATGGAAAAACCTCTTCCACTTCAGATGGTGCTAAAATGAGCCTCTATCACTGTAAGAAACTGTCTACTGGTGCAGCCCAGACCTTAAAGCAACACTAGGTAGTGTTTTTACCGTAAAATTATAGCTTTAAAATTATTGTGACGCACCCTTGGGCTGTGGTTACATCATTGAGCTCTGTTGTTGCTACTCTCAGAAACACCAAATCTTACCTAGTGTTCCTTTAAAGATCACATAAGACCCAGCCAGGCCACCGTAGTGTAGCCCACATGGGTTAGGGCTATGGGCTGGGTTCAAGATGAGCATGGACTATTAAAGGGACCCAGTCAGGCTGTCTGTATTGGATATCGACGGTCCTGTGTCCACATCAGAGTCCCTACCGCACTGAAAATGATCCACCACCCACATAATACCGGTCCTGTGGGGGTCCTTGCTCTTGAAGAACAGGCTAAAACTGGGTTCACCATGTAATCTGATCAAGATACTGCAAGATAAAGGTTTCATGGTTTATTAACACACTTCAGGGACAGTGTGTGCGTGTGTGTGTCCTTTTAAAGTTCAACTAAAGTATGCAAGTATCCACCCCCAGCTAATGCATCCATTGACGGGTTTCAGTGCTAAAAGCTATTGTCAGTTCCCGCTTAAAAGCTTGACCACAGCTGCTGCCCCAACACCAAGTCCCCCTCTCCATCACCTGCATTTACAGCCTGTACGTGTCCCACACGTTAAACAAACGACTCCAGGGCGCTCGAGGCTTGACGGAAGAAAAGAGGAGAGAAATGCAAAATGGTCGACTTCTTTACCCTTTTAAAGAAAACGTAAAAGCTTAAGATGATGACCTTCGACACAAAGAGACTCTACGTGAATAATTCCGCTGGTTCCAAAAAGCTTCCAGCGGCACCTCACACCCTTCATCACCCAGGGCTTTGGGGGGGAGGAGGATCACAGGGAGTTGCGGAGGTTCTGGCCTTGAATTGATTCATTATTAGACACTGAACTGGTGTTAATATATTATTGTTTACGGTGCTGAGACTCAGCGAAGGGAGCGTGTTCTAACCCTAGAGGAGTTTCTTGGATTACAGGAATCTGAAAACGCAACCAACGTCTTAGACTGAGCCCTGGAGACGAGGAAAAAGATCCCTGCAGGTTTCAGAAAGAAGCTGTGATGAAGGAGAAGGGTGAACACAGAGAAATGTGATACTACGTTTAATTGTTGAGGCGTTTGTGTAATTTATCAATGACAAACGAACCCATATCATCTGCTGCTTTCCCTAAAGTCAAGTCTGGGTTCTGAACTGAAGGAATGGAGGAAAAACAACAGCACGTGAGATGCTTCAGAGTTTATTGAGTAATAAGAGACGGCGCTGGAGGAGAAAGCAAGACAGTTAAAGCTGTTCATACGCTGATCTAACAGGAGACTTCAGATCTTTACATAATTCACTGAGACAACAACAGCTTGTGAGCGTCTACTGAAAACAAGCAACACATGCCCATCAAAGTGTTCCGTCTGACTACGGTACTGTGTAAGCATCAAGAGTTAGTCCTTCACTGCCAGCTGTTAGATTACATCCCTAGGATTGTCTGCTTTAAGCTCTACTCATCTACTAAGTCCTTTTAAACATATTAATGGACTTAAATATAGGATTAATATTCTGTAATCTTAATACGCTGCTTACAAAAGACAATGCAAGAAAAAAAGAAACAATGGATAATAATGACCCCAAACACTTTTAATGATTTCCTTCACCAGGTTTAAGACTAACTTTAGTTCACACAGCGGTATGAAGAGTCTGGAGTGGTCTACTTTAAAACCCAAGGTGATTAGACAACAAGCTGAACTTTAATAATCGGTTTTAGCTTCAATAATCAGACACACGCTTCATTATAAACTATTACCCAACTCAAACAAACCGCTTATTAATCTTTAATCCCCGATTATACCCCGTCTTTAACCTTCCCAATAGGTGAGTAAATAAACTGGTCCCTCTTTCTAATGATCCACCGTAGAAGAGTAAAATCACCAACACAATGCAGCTCTGACCTCTAGTGGCCAACAGCGGCTACTGCAGGCTCCAGGCTCATGTCTTCATGCAGTGTTCAAGAGCCCTGTCCTTTATTAACAGACACGAGTCTGTACTATACCAGTTCTCAGGGTACAGGGAAGACTTGTGTGATTTTAATCTGATTTATTATCACTATTTTATTATTACTATTTTTATTTGTCCTATCCTATTTTTTAACTGAAAAAAATGCAACAAAATCCTTTAATTTGGCCAAAGGGTTTGCAAATCTCTTGTGTACTACCGTAATGATCACTGTGAAACAGCAGAGAAACCACATACAGCACAAGGCAAGCTGCTTTAAGCTAGGATTTCTGATTCTGAACTCATTGAACACAGCTTTACACAGTGACCAGAAACTCCTTGTGTTCAATTTACACCACCACCACGTGAGACTTCACTGCCACATGTCTCCATTATCCCCATTCTCATGGAAACGGTGCACATGATCTGCATACCTGAAGCAGGCAAGGAGAGAGAGAGAGAGAGAGAGGAGAGAGAGAGAGAGAGAGAGAGAGAGAGAGAGAGAGAGAGAGAGAGAAGAGAGAGAGAGAGAGAGAGAGAGAGAGAAAGAGAGAGTGAAAAAGAGAGAGAGAGTAAAAAAGAGAGAGAGGAGAGAGAGAGAGAGAGTGTGAAAAAGAGAGAGTGAAAAAGAGAGAGAGAGAGAGAGAGAGAGAGAGAGAGTGAAAGAGAGAGAGAGAGAGAGAGAGAGAGAGAGAGAGAGAGAAAGAGAGAGTGAAAAAGAGAGAGAGAGTAAAAAAGAGAGAGAGGAGAGAGAGAGAGAGAGAGAGAGAGAGTGTGAAAAAGAGAGAGTGAAAAAGAGAGAGAGAGAGAGAGAGAGAGAGAGAGAAAGAGAGAGAGAGAAAAAGAGAGAGAGAAAAAGGGAGAGAGAGAAAAAAAGACAAAGTGAAGAGAGAGAGAGAGAGAGAGAGAGAGAGAGAGAGAGAGAAAGAGAGGGGAGAGTGAAAAGAGAGAGAGAGAAAGAGGGGAGGGAGAGAGAAAAAGAGAGGAAAAAGAGAGAAAGAGAGAGAGAGAGAAAGAGAGAGAGAAAGAAAGAGAGAGAGAGAGAAAGAGAGAGACAGAGAGTGAAAAAGAGAGAGAGACAGTGAAAGAGAGAGAGGAAAGAGAGAGAGAGAAAGAGAGGAAAGAGAGAGAGTGAAAAAGGAGAGAGGGAGAGAGAGAGAGAGAGAAGTAGTCAACAATATGTCTTGGAAATATAGTGGATATGTTTAATATTTCTCTTTATGAGTTCCTTGTAAGAACAGTATGTTTATTATAATAACTTGTTCAAGATGTTTTAACTTATTGAAAGTGCACTAATTTAAAGGAACTACATTTTTATTTAAAGGAACTAATGTTTGAAAAAAGTGCTCAGTAGAAAATCTAAATTCCTTAATGCAAAAAAAAAAAGGTCAAGAAATAAATGAAAATAATAATAGGTTGCAATAGTATTCTTAATATAACAATCTCACAGTGAGTAACCGCAGATGTACTGACTCTATTTAAGATTATTTCACCTTTTAAAAAAGAACTATAGGCCAATTTTCTTTCTTATAGATTTCAACCATAACATTTACAACTGACAGTCAATACACATTAATGTACACATTCAGAACACATGAATCTGACAGATGTGTAGTGTGACGTTAATAAGACAGTGATGTGGAGGAAGCAGTAACACATACTTTTTAGCGCAGTACGCAGAACAGTCCCGACCAATACTCTCGCTCCAGGCTGTTTTGTACAGAACCTGAAAACACACACACACACACACACACACACATCATTACATTTCTCCTGTATATAAACAGATCACTTGTGAAGCAGCGATTCAGAGCGGTTTGATTTTGAAGGCTCTGCTCTAGAGGTGAACTACGAGCACATTTTTTAAGAGTGAAATCTTACCAGGAAGACCAAGCAGTGGAGGAAAAGAGTGTAGAAGAAAGCAACAGTTCTGGCCGTTTTATTGGACAGGATCACACGACCCTGAAACAACAACACAGGAAAAAAAATGGATCACAACCCACACTGAGCCACAACACTGATCTCAGGTCAGGTCAGAGTCTCTTCAGTGTGATAATGAAGGCAAAAATGGGGGACACACCAGGCTGAGTGTGGCCTTGTCCCATGGGCTGAGGCTCAGGTATCGTCTCTGGCGCTCCTGAGGAAAGACAAGGCATTATGGGAAATCACACGGTAAACACTAACTCTGTGGTAACTTCAGTATTTGTCTGTGCACGGTATAAAGTATGCTCTGTGAGTATTGTGGGTTTGTTTTAAGTCTCGTGTGAACTGTGTGAGTATTGTCTGTGTACATCGTGTGTGTGTGTGTGTGTGTGTGTGACTGTGATCTCACCTTCTTGCTGAAGGAGGAGAAGGGGTCCAGTCTCTCCTCGTACTGAGAAGAGTAGCGCATCACTGTATCATCACTCCCTCCACTCTGCACACACACACACACACACACAAGGACACATGGACACACACACAAAGTATAAACCTTTCCATCCGATGGGAGTGGTCACTTTTCTGTGTCTGTGTAATTTGACGATGTAACAGTGAGCACTGCAGGATAAGCTGAGTGACCCCTTGGGTGCCCGGCTGCTAACAGCACGTACAGTCTATGTACGGTCTATCTCCCCCCAACAGCGGCTGCAGTGAGCAGTCAGTGTGTTTCTGTGGCTTGTGTAACCTCACCCGAGTCGGGTAGCTCTGCAGGAACTTGATCTTCTCGTAGAGTTTGATGTTGTCGGCCCGCAGGCTGTCCAGCTCACTCTGTAGGGCCTGCATGGTCTGCTGCATCGAGCGGCTCTCCTGACCACGAGAGAGAGAGTAAGAGAAGTAAAACATGCCCTCGTTAAACTGAACTGATTATGGTATCTCTAAAATAAAACATGGAGAGGGTGAGTGTTACAGATGTTATTATCTCCTCCCCTTGATTTGTATTGAAACCACCTGAGATGACGATGACCGGCTGCTGTAAATTAACAAGAGTATCTATGGTGTGCTATGAGAATCATGCTGTTTATTGTGGAGTACTCACAGTCTCTAGCTCCTGGTTACGAGCTCGAAATCTCTCTCTCTGACTGGAGATGATGGACAGCAGAGAGTCCATCTGACCCTGGGGAAGCTCAGCCTGAGGGGAACTGCCCACACCTGAGCGTGCACACACACACACACACACACACATTCATTTTTACAGATTTCACAACTAGCCGTAATTTGTAACGTATTGAACTCACTTTCTGCCATTTTAACTTGTAGCAAAGAGGTGTAAGAGCTGTAGTTCATTTGTGTGGACAGTTTACCTGAGAACAGGGCCGTGGCCTCCTTAATAGGCTCCGGGATTCTGTCCATGGCGCTCAAATCTGCCCCCTGGTGGAGATAAATCATTATAGCTTTAATCCATATTTTGTTTACACTATTACTCAGGTTAACTTCACCACCCGAGTCTTTACATATATGAGTCAGTGAAGCTGATGAGGATTAACATGGCTTTTAGTAAGAGAAACGGTACCAGGGCTGCTGCAGACTTAGCACTGGGTTTACAACCAGAAGCCGTGAAAACATGTTGTAGCATGTTGTGCTAACAGGATCCCAGTCTTGTGCGTAGTAAGCAGCATCATCATGATACTGCCCCACTCCATTTTGCTGAGCCCTGTGCCCTCAAGTTCACAATGATCCAAAGCAATGCGTTTGAGGTGTGTTTTCACTGTCTGTGGCTGTGTAGCTGAGCTAGCTAGTTTGCTAATGGCTAGCTTGCCTTCTTGGCTAAACCCAGCTACACAAAGGTCAGTGCGTGACACTTGTTTGCTTTCTAAACTATGGAGGTATCTAAATATGTTGCGCAGCTGTGTGTAGTTTGTGTTTTCATTGATGTTTTCTGGTGAGGGCTGTGTACCTCTGCGTCAGGGCGGGAGAGGGAGGACATGGTCTGGATGGTGCTCAGGTCATGCTCCAGTTTGAGGATGAGTTCCTTCTGCTCAGCGCTGGTCCTGACAGCAGCAGAAAACTCCACCTGCAGTGCTGTGTAGCGTCCTAACACACACACACATTTCTACACTGTTCCACATATAATTTTGAAGATAAATCTCACCATGAAACACTATATATATATATTTGGGGGGGGGGGGGGGGGGTATTTGCACAGAAAACTAAAGCTTGTTTGAAACTCGAGTGATAAACTTCCTTGAGTCCTGTTCGATGACATTTCAAGTGTTTGATTTCAAATGAATAAATCCTTACCTTATTCAAAGATCTACTCTATAAGGCATTGAGGCACAGTGGAGAAAGGATGGAACAGGTTCAGCTGCACAGCACAGAAGCGGTTATTCACCGAGGAGACATTGTTTAAAGGTTCTTGAATGCATTTGTCACTAAATGACTTATAGGTAAAGTATATAAATAAGATACACACAAGACCAGGGTCCTCTTTGATGAGAGCCACAGAACTGTTTAAAACACAAACAATTTAAAGTGATATGATATGATACCAGATATGTTACCAATATTTTGTAGCATGAAACTAAAAAAATAAAAAAATATATATTACAATTTACAGGGACACGGGGTTAAACAGGCCTTTCGAACTGAAAGCAGGAGTGCGCACTGCACAGCTGCAAATTGAGTGTGGAATGGAGTGTTAATATTTAGTGCTGACACAAATGCTCTTGCTCTGACTCGTGCGCATGAATGGGGACGCCGTCTTGTTGCATTACTGAGGACATTGCTGAGATTCAGCATACACAGAAGCTGCAGAATGTGTGCGTGTGATTTGTAATGAGAATAAGCCACATCAAATATCCAAGGTCTTTTTTGTTTTTTTGCACTTGAGCTGTGAGGCTAATGTAACTAACAATTAAGCTATGAACGATTATCCTTCCTGCTTCTACGCTATACTACAACCCCTGGCAAAAATGATGGAATCACCCTGCGATTTTCATTACAAACACTAACACCTGCATCAGATCAAAGCTGTTCGTTAGTACGCAGGTAAAAAGGAGTGATCACACCTTGGAGAGCTGCTGCAATAAAGGGACCGACATGAATCATGGCTCCAACACCAGAGACGTCAATTGAAACAAAGGAGAGGGTTATCAAACTCCTTAAAAAGTTCACAATCATCACGCAGTGCTGCACAAGATGTGGGTTGTTCACAGTGGGCTGTGTCTAAAACCTGGACCAAGGACAAACAACATGGGAAGGTGGTTAAAGGTAAGCGTACTGGTAAAAACCAAGGAAGACATCAAAGCGTCAAGACAGAAAACGTAAAACAAATGAGGAACAAATGGGAGGAAACTGGAGTCAACGTCTGTGACCGAACTGTAGGAAGGAACTAAAGGAAATGGGATTTACAGAAAAGCTAAAAGAAAGCCATCACTAACACGTAAACAGAAAAAAACAAGGTTACAATGGGCTAAGGAAAGGCAGTCGTGAACTGTGGACGACTGGATGAATCTCGAATCTGCAGTGGGCAAAGTGATGATGCTGGAACTTCTGTTTGGTGCCGTTCCAATGAGATTTATGCAGACGACTGTCTGAAGAAAACATGCAGATTTCCACAGTCATTGATGATATGGGGCTGCATGTCAGGGAAAGGCACTGGGGAGCTGTCATTACATCTTCAATAAATGCACAGGTTTACAGTGACATTTTGGACACTTTTCTTATCCCATCTATCGAAAGGATGTTTGGGGACGATGAAGTCATTTTTCACGATGATAATGCATCTCGCCATAGAGCGAAATCTGTGAAAACATTCCTTGAAGAAAGACACATAAGGTCAGTGTCATGGCCTGCAGACAGTCCGCATCTCAATCCAATTGAAAATCTGTGGTGGAGGTTAAAGAAAATGGTCCATGACAAGGCTCCAACCTGCAAAACTGATCTGGAAACAGCACTCAGAGAAAGCTGGAGCCAGACTGATGAAGAGCACTGTTTGTCACTCATTAAGTCAATGCCTCGGAGACTGTAAGCAGTTATAAAAGCCAGAGGTGGTGCAACAAAGTACTAGTGATGTGTCGGAGTGTTATTTTGTTTGTCGTGATTCCATAATTTATTGCTTGTTCTGCAAATCTAACAGATTCAGTTGGCGTCTCTGGTGTTGGAGCCATGATTGATGTCAGTTCACTTGTTGTAACAGCTCTCCAAGGTGTGATCACTCCTTTTTACCTGTGTACTAACGAGCAGCTTTGATCTGATGCAGGTGTGAGTGTTTTTAATGAAAATTTGAAGGGTGATTCCATAATTTTGTCTTCAAAATTGAGTGATTCCATAATTTATTCCCTGTGCTTGTTCTAAAAATCTAACTGTTACAGCCCACCACAGTTATTTTTCTTGATTTCTTTAGTGTTTCTTAAAGTCAGAAAGCTGCCATTTGAAATGCCTTTAGTTTTTGATCAGTCTGTGATCTGCTTTATTTCTACAAAATTAAACAACTGAAGGAACATCCTCAGAGACGGGTGATTCCATCATTTTTGCCAGGGGTTGTAGGTCTAAAATGATTGGGAAGTTATACATAAACAATAGTTGAAATAACTGTAAATTCTGAGGATGTTTGAGTAGTAAAGTCTCTAACTACAGCTTCATATCAGCTTCCCATTATCACCCGAGTGAAGCTGAAGCACACAGTATTTATAGCAGCTGTTGTTAATGTATAACCCTATAGCTATGAGACACACTTCGGAGTGGGAACATATTCATAAATGATCACACACTCATTTCTAACTCATTAACTGGGTTTCCATCCAAAACTTTCACAAATGTTATGCGCAGTAGTTAAATCAGGAAAAGTAAATGTGAAAATGAGTTAAGAGCTGTTTCAATCCACTACACTTCTGCAAAAAAGAACTTCATACGACATCGGCTCCAAGATCAGGGGCGGCATTGAAATGAGGAGATGGGAGAGATCTGAGTGGGCTTTTGCTTTGATCAGGATAGTGTTTTTTAACACTACAGTAGTAGTTGCACAGTGGCTGTGTGTGTATACAGTATTCTACACATGCACTAAATCAAGCAGCTCGGGTGGCGCCTGTATGAAACGGAGTGGTCCTAAAGCACGGAGCGGGGTCGGTCTGGTGCTCTAGGGCATGCGCTGCAGGTCTGAACCAGTTGAAACGTAATATTTCATACGAAAAGCTCTTTTCCACTGCTCTTTTGCGCATTTGTGCTTCAGCAATAGTCTAACTTTTCCACATTGTCCGAATGTAAAACTCCTTTTTACTCTATTTGTGTTTTTTGAGCCTTTTCCATTCAGTTTTTTTTATGTGCAATTCCATAATTTGCAAAATTTGTGGTGGATGGAAAACCAACTACTAATTGGTCCATGTTTATGTATAACATCATGCCCTCATGAGCAAGTCTATCGATTACTCCACTTATAGTCAACAGATGTGACGTATGCACAGATCAGCACTGTATCTGTTTGATTCATTTATATAGCTGTTTTTCAAGCCAGAAACACTATATGCAGCTCATCTATTGATAGATCGATCTATCTCCCGTCTGGACTATTGCAACGCCCTCCTGACAGGTCTTCCGGCCTGTGCTGTGAGACCACTACAGATGATCCAGAATGCTGCAGCACGCCTGGTCTTCAACCAACCAAAAAGAGCACACGTCATGCTCCTATTAGTTGAGCTACATTGGCTGCCCTTAGCTGCTCGCATCAAATTCAAATCACTAATGATGGCCTTCAGAGTATTCACTGGCTCTGCTCCCATCTTCCTCAATAGACTCTTAAAACCATACGTTAGCGCCCGCCCTCTCCGTTCCTCAAAGGAGCGCCTACTAACACGACCAACCCCCCGTACAGGTCAGTCGAGGCTATTCTCATCTCTGGTACCACGCTGGTGGAACGAGCTTCCGAGCTCCATCAGAGCAACAGAAACCCTCTCCGCATTCAAGAAATCATTGAAAACCCAGCTCTTCCGAGAGTATCTCTTGCACTGAAAGTCTTCTTTAATGCACTTATTACTTCCTGTGGTGTATTGCACTTAATGTAAGGTAATTTGTGTAAATTGTGCTGTAGTTCGAATGTTAGATCCTCTTTGGATAAAAGCGTCTGCCAAATGCATAAATTGGTAATAAACTGTTTGTATATTTAGGGTCGAAAGCAATGCCCGTCCACCTGCTTTTTGAGCCCCTGCTGGTGTGAGTACATTTTGTGCTTCACCTAGTTGTCCCTCACAACGACAGGAGGGAGTTAAACCAAGGGCAGGACGGTGGAAAAAAGAGGCAGTGCTCAACAATAGCTTTTAATGCGTGTAGAAAATACTTTTTCTGTTGTAGGGTGAGAAATCCCATAGCAGACACAGTGGGGGTCTGTGATGACCAAGACCAGCAGAAACGACTGAAACACGCACTCTGAAGAAAGTGCAGAGACTGAAGGAGGAGGAGGAGGAGAGGAAGAAAAAGGACAGACCACAGCAGTGTTTTTTTTGTGTTTGTATAAAAGATATTTACTTCAATTATCACACCTAGGGTGCTAGTGAATAATAATCATAATAACAATAATAATACATTGTGAAGATTTCTTACAGTGATATTGCTTCTCCATATTGTATAAGGGACTGTCTTACAGTGCTGAGAACAGACTACATGACACACTTTATTTAAAAAAATATTAAAAAGAAAAAAAAAAAAAAAAGGAAAAAGATGAACATGAAACAAAAACCCCAAACCCAACACGAGAGGGTCTCGGAACAGTTCGGAGGGAACTGAGGTGAGGAAGGAGAACAGACCCCTTCCCATTCATCAACCATCATGCAGCCTTATGTGACTAGATCATACTCAAGTACACACACAGACACACAGACACACACACACACACACTCTCTCTCCCTCACACACACGGGTGGATTTGGGGACAGGAGTGTGAATTGACGTCTGTCAGGAGGTGGAGATTTTTTTATTATTTTTTATTTTAATGTCCAAGTGTCACCGCAGACTGGTGTGGCTTCCACCAAGGCGTTAATGGGAGCTTCTCTTTAGCATTGTTCTACTCGAGTGGTACCAGGCGAACTAGTGAAACCAACTGGTAATTAAATCGCAATAAAAATAAGGAGTGAAGAAAACTGAGAGCCGACAGGCTGCTCCAAACACTGCACACACACACACACACACACACACGCACACACACACACACACACGCACACACACACACACGCTCACATATATATGAAAACACAGACACGAGACCAGACGAAAAACAAAATAAAAATATAATCAGCTAAAGCTTAGTACAGTAACGCTTCTTCAGCTTGCAGCTGGTGTGTCTGTGACGGAACATGTCTCAGTGTTGCATAGCCTCGTGCCACACTCTCCTGGATGCTGGGTTAGAGCTGTACGATAGATCCTTTAACTGGTATCGCAATATGGGGCTTTGCAGAAGCCTTCAGACCAATGGCAGCCAGCCCCACTGTGTGCTGACCAGTCACGGTTCTACAGTATCCTGCATAAGAAGATGCAGACCGTTACGGGTCATGATTACACCACACGAGTGCTCCGTTCTACAGAAGCGTAGTGATTTTTAACAGTTCACTCACTCAATTAATGCTATCACACAACGTTTCTACAGTTACACTGTCTTTCACAATAGTTCTGAGAATATTTTTGGGCCTAAAACCATCTCTTCACGCTTGAGACAACGTAGCTCCCAAAGAAAGCATGACAACTATTTTACCATTGCCAATAATCCATATAAAGAATGGCTTTTGAAAATCACTCATATGTGTGATACCAGTCTTAGTTCCGTATCGTGCAGCCCTACGTCTTATCTGTGAGAACTCGGCGGGGATGTAGTGAGGGAATCGGCCTCGGAGGCCTTCCATTTGTCGAACAGTCGAGAAAGGTGAGAACGGAGAGATGGGAAAAAACGACTGCAAAGACACCAAGACACAAACTCCTGACCCTGTCTCTTGACTCAGTAACCGTGGGCTTAAGAAAACTTCAATGTGAAGTTCCAATTTGGTAACAAAAGGGTCTCACTACGAATAGAAGAGCTGAGAGAGAGAGAACAAAATGCACACAAAACATGAACAGTATATACACAGCCAACCAACCATACAAATCCATGTCAAGAGACAGATCTCAACATTTTGTGGAGTCTCAGGGAACATCTGAAATAATCTTAGTATTTGGCATTGATGCTCAATCTGTATCTGTCACGGATCGTCCAACCCTCAGGTCTTCTCCACGTGATCTGATAAAGTTTGTACATCTAATTACAGCTTTATACACATCATAGAAACTAAGCATGTCATTTCTTTTTTTTTTTTTTTGGACTGTGTGCATGTACTTAACCCGTTCGTAGTGAGTGCTATCAAACGCCAGTGGACAAAATAAAGACATTTTCCGTGAGGGTTTGAGGCCTCTGGCACTTTAAGGCTGTGTGTGGGTGTGGCCCAAAAATCCCCCCCCCCACCCCCATTTTATTTTGTTTTAGTCCCACCCCCCCCCAATTATAAAGTAGTGTCCCAGCTTTTCCAAAGCATCAGCTGAAAAATCATCCTTTAGAAAAAACACAGCTAGAAATCTGGCAGGTGGCTTAAGTAGTAAAGTGAAACTCGAGCAGCCACAAAACTGGCGTTAAGTAGAGTTCTATTTTAAGAGTTTTTTTTTTTCCTTTTTGTAAATACAAATGACCAACATTAATCTCTGAAACGACGTTTTACGAATAAAAAAGAGCTTTTGACCCCAGTTAAAAGGTTATGACCAAACAGAACCACGACACGGTGGAAACAATATTCACCAAATGACCAAATAATTTAACAAACGTCTGACCCCAGAACCAAGATAACGATTCAAAAATCATGCAAGAAGGTATGAGGATATACGAGGATCTGCAGACGCGGAACGGGACGACCGTATGAACATGGTGTGAAACGTGGGTGTTATCAGCAGAGTACGAAAATCAAAAAAGTCTAAATCTAAAATGCGCTAGCGGGTTCTAGTTAGCAGCAAGGCCTTCGGACTACATTTCCCCTCAGCCCCCGTTGTCTTGCAGTTTTAAGAAACACTGCTTTACTTTGAGGCTTCTGAGAATGTGACGTAAGAGCCAAGTCATACCATATTTAACTCAAAGAAAGACTTTAAAAACTGCATTGACATAACATTTCATGATATGCGTGTCCTCAATGACGACAGGTGATGCTCAAAATGTGAAAACGTTAGCATGACAGGTCCCAGGACAGAGGTATTCAAATCCAGACCTTGTGCTGGGTTTTGTAGTTGCTGGTAGTTGAGTGAACCTTACGGAACTGCTTGGTCACTTTGTGGGGTTCGCCTGACTTACAGGTAGAGAGAGTGTGGACAAGCTGTAGTAGCCGGACCTCAAGGGCTGGCATTTAGATCCCTCTGCCTTAGACCTGCTCATGGCGTCCGATCTTCGTTAAATCAAGTGCGAAAGCTTATTCTTAGACAAAGAACGACAGCGAAATGTTTCTATGCGCTCAGTGATAACGCACTTGAAGAGTGAGTGAACACAGAAGCGACTATCAAATAAAATCAAAGGAACAGTCCATAAAAGGTACAGTCTGACCAGCTACATAGCTCGGCGTGTGATCGCTCGCGTGCATACCAGTGATTTTGAAAAAAGTCTTTTTCAGAAGAATCCACTTCATATCAAAGTTCAGCGACTACAAAAACGACTGAGGTGGGTTTTGTCCTGATAAAAGAGACCAGTGTTGTCCTCCACATGTCCACCGCTAAGAAACGGTTAGGTTTTTATTCAAACAAACAAACTAAGAAAAATACATGAACCACTAACAACAATGAACAAGCTCCGTCACGCGATAGGATATGTCTCGGTTAAAGTCTGTACAATGTTATTTGTTTATGAACGATGGCGTATAGAATTTCTGATTTACCTCTATAGAAAAATAACCGGAAAAATGGCAGATTCCTGAATTCACAAACTGTTTGTTAAAAAACTGTCACAAACCCCAACAACTCGCCAAATAAAATGAAGAAACAAAACAGAGCTCATCTGAAAGAGAGGCATCTCTGAGATGCAGCGGGAAAAGCCCAACACTGAGTTGCATTCGAAACAAAACCATGTTGTTAAGGGCTCCACAATTAGCTGCAACACCAGGAGCGTCCAGTTTGCTGTCCACTATCCAACATGTCCTTTAAAGCAATGATGGTCAAGAAGCATCTGATCTGACTCTTACACTGCTGCCCAAACAAGAGCTGATTAGTGTCTGGTAAGTGAAAAGTTCCAAAGAACGCATGTCCCCTACCATTAAAAATGAAAACCCTGTACCGTCCCCAGAACCTAGAGATGGACCAGTGCCATAGACGAGTCGAGTAAAAACAACATTAACAGCAGTTCAGTGTCCTGGGCTTGGAGATAAACCTCATCAAGGTCTCTGACCAGGTTTGTTTCAGCCTCAAAGTTTGTGGAACTTTAATGCAATAAGGAATTAACACGTTTAAATTCATGAATTTTACTTCCATCGATCCAACTTTCCTTTCCTTGCCTGAGCCAGGGGTGAAAAAAACATCCGTACCGGAGAAATGGAGTGAGCGGAAGGCGAGAAATGCTTAAAGAAACGAAAAGGAAAAATATCTGTTGACCTGATAAATGCGCTCACATGCACACAATAACCCGTTTTAGTACAGTATTTGGTTTCTTTTATCATGCTGTCATCCTAAAAGCTTCTCCGAAATGAGAACAGCAGACAAATCATGGAGCTGGATTTCTTCATCGAACCACTGAACACAAACCGCTAAAGGCATTCATAAAAACAGGACGAGCCCCCGATTAAAACAAAACAAAACAAAACTTCAAATGGGTCCGTTCAAGTCATTCGCTTAACTCAGTGTGTCTATCAGTGTATAGATAACTTCTTATAAGCAACAAATTCAACAAAAATATCTTCCACTGACCAGTCAGTAACAAACGCGACAGCAATAAACCCAACAGATGTCAAATGGCAAGACAATTCAACCTTGAGCTCCATCAAAAGTATAATCTGAAGCCACATTAAATAAATACAACCGAAGAAACGGGAGAGCTGCAGCCTGGCCTTTTAAACGAAGTAATCAAAAAGTGTAAGAACAGCCATAGAAATCTTGGTGGGGTGTGGGAAGATGTTCATCTACGACAACCTCTGATGGGGCAGGGTTCATATAAACCCTCAGCCCTTGGGTCAAGACATGAGAAGAACCAACGACCTGACGGAAAACACAAAGACGTCTTGGTGATTGTACATTTCCTCGACTGAAAAGATGCAAGTTCCCAAAGACAGGAAATCCCAAATCCCAGATTCGGGTCACGTATCATGGGCAGTACCTTATGGGCTAAGTATTGAGAACCAGTTCCATTTGATCTGAAATCACTCACTTGATTCTTTTTTGTTTATTTATTTTTTTTGTGAATATTTTCAGCAGTCGTCACAATGACAAAGTGATTAAACGTTGGATAAACAGTAGGGCTGGCCTGAAGAACTTTGTGCAGTGGGTCCTCGACTTACGACGTTCATCCGTTCCTACGTCGCATCGTAAACCGATTTTTCGGTGTAGGTCGGAACATAAATAACATACTGTAAGCACTGATCCTATCCTCCTCGGTCCCGAGCCGCGTAACCGTGTATTCTTCCGCCGCGTACACCAAACACGAAGTTCACGTTACAACGTTTACGACGCAAAACCACTTACGTCAAAACAAGGCTTTATACAGTAAATGGGAGATGTGTCGTAACTACGAAACATCGTAACTCGGGACTGACGTAACCCGAGGACCTCCTGTATTTATGTATGTAAATGTTTATATATTGAAATGACCTGTTTTAAATAGTCTTCCGTGTTTAAAACACATGAACTACATCAAATATATATTTTTTAAAACAAGAGGACAGTTGTTTAGTTTGTATTTCTAAGACGTTGACATGGGTTCTTTAAAACATAGCAGACATGTTGTAATATTTTCTACTTGGGCCAGCCCTAAAGGAAATCCTCCTTTTTCGTCTCGAATCTTGTGATTTAATGGTCAAGATTCGCTGTGGCATCGTTGGGATTGAATCCACTTTCACCACTTGGAAGCCCTCAGGGGCGATAGGTACATTATATTTAAGGCGCTGTTTGTTCTTAACAATGAAACGATCCAGATTTGCATCTGCTTCAGTTGACTCCTGCACCAGTGAATGAACGGTTTATTTAATTAAAGGTGAGACGCTTCTGGGCAAGGCACTCTGCACACTGATCTCATCAAATCCTGCACGGGTCAGCTTCCAGGAGACTTTAAGTGCTTTGATTAACATCTGCTCTCAAGAGGGAGCGATTAAAAAAACAGCAGTCCTCTGACATCTACTTTTAGAAGATGGCAGCCAGGCTTTATTTTCCATGTTTTCAAAGATGAAACCTGAATCCTTAGAAGATTGTGCTTTTAATTAAGTAAAGAACTGCTTGCAGTCTGGGGAACTTCTGTGAAAATCTGAAGTGCATTAGGTTTAAGGTACAAACGGAAATGAACTCTTTAAACCAGAAAGAAATGTTCTAGGGTTCTTGGACAAGGCCGAGGTTTATAACCAAGAAAAGGCAGATTTCTGACATAATTAGTCCGTAATCTCCCAGCACAAGAAACGGCAATTGCATCACCGTGGTTTGAACGAAAATCCTATGAGATAAAGCATCTGGTGCAGGAGGGAAAGGCAGGTACGTAAGGGTCATGTCGGGCAGGAGCCTGTGACTCAACATCATGACCGTAGGAAAAAGGTTGGATATTAAAAGAGAGACTTTACAAATCGCAGTGTGCTGCTTTAAGTGCTTGGAAAAGGGGTTTAACTCAACCTGTAAAAACGCTTTACAGGCCTAATCTCAACGGCAGTTACAGCTGAAGGCTTTTACTGGCCATAACAAGAATCACTCGTTATGTTTCACCGATTGTTTTATGCCGACAATGCAGATTTAGACACTTGTCGTCAGCCCCATCTTGTGCTTTGAAAGCCTGATGTGCAGTTTAAGGCCAAAAAGTCTTTTGAGTCCTCGCTGGGTAATTGTAATTAATAATATGACTAAGTGCAAGAGATCAACAGAAATGGTTGCTCAGTACTAATACACATCCATCATAAAGAAAAAAAAAGCGGCTTGGGATTGCTGCAAATCTTCCGGAAATGTACAAACACCAAGAACTGCTTGTGAGGGCCGAATCGATGTATCAGTTGGCTGATAAAATCGTCTGATTTACCAGATATTGCCAGTTTGCAACCTCCTGAGGACATGGCAACACTTATAAACAGACAAAATCATATGGTAGTAATATAGACCAAACTGGTAAATGGTCGCTACGATTACCCTGCCTCCAATGATGCATTATTCATGTTTACAAACAACCAGACCGGCCAATCACGAGCCAGTTAAGCACAAATCCCCCCAAAAAAACAAGCATTAAATTATAATCAGCCAAAAATGCCATACTGTCCAGGCCCGAGTCCTTCCGTCTCTACCGCAGTGTACTGAGGGGTGTTATGCTAGGAGCTGCACTGACCTGTTTGCGTGAACGTAAAGGAAACCAAAACTAAAATGCCACAACGTGAATAAGAATGCAGCAGACAAAAATCAACCCCCTCTGTTTCGGTCAGTGTGCTCTGACCCACACAAACCGGGGGCTTCACCACTGCCACCAATCTGGAGGGAAACAAACTGACCACAACTTCAAGGCCTTTCCATCTCTGTAGGGCACAGACACAACGCCAGTGTACTCAGGGCCTGAGAGGTACGAAACACACCCAACAAAGCAGAAGGAGACAAGGATAAACGGCAGCATCCGAGAGGGAAATGGACAGAGACGCTGCGTCAGATCAGCTCGGCGTATCAGAGGATATAACAACAAACAAGATGTTTCGTACTACGTTTGAGATACAGAGAATGAGAGCAAGAAAAACAAGATTGCGTAAGATCAATAATCCAAGTAAAATTAAAAAATAATAATAATAATAATAACAACGTGAACAGCTTCAACGTTAGCCATAAATGCCATTGTGATCATTTAAGTGACATCGTAATAAAGTAATATAAACGAGTTAAAATAATCTGTAGAATTCATTAATATACAACGTATGAGAACTACATCTTGTAAATATTACCCAATACTGCCGGCAGTCTATCAGTCTAAAAATTAAAATTAAAAAAAGTAACTTGCCCTCTTATAATCCAATACATAATAAAAACAACCGGAGAACAGGAGTCAAACAAATTCCAAAATAAGAGTCAAAAATGAAAATACAGCACCTATAAATAAGCCGAATAAACTGTAACTCTATATGATGCTTTAGGATATGGCAATAAAAGGAACCTAAAGGTAATAATAATAATAATAACAACAACAATAATAATAATAAAACAAAAAGGATAAAATCCGCTACTTCATTAGAAGCCTAATAACGATAATGATTGATAAAAACAGCTTATGAGAAGAGAGGAAGGGTGGCAGTTGTGCACTCTAAGTGTGCGCAAGTATGTACAACCAATCCCACACAAGAACTGTAGGGCAAACGAGACAGAAACTCTCTCTCACTCACACTCACACACACACAAACATATAGGGGAGGCAGTGGACTGGCAGGCACTGAGAGCATCTGATATATCAACAGTGTCGAAACCTCTTTAAAGGGTATACGCAGGTTTAAAAGGCATTGGAAACCAATCCTAGCTGCTGCCCAAACTGGTCAGGGATACTGGTCAGTTTACTTCTTAAATTTTTGGCTGGGGCACTTTAGTGAGAGGAAATCTTACGCTAAACTTTGGCATCACATTTTCCTCAAAGCTCAGATTAGAGCAGTGTTGTTGCTGTTGTCTTTATTGTTAATTTGAACGGGAAATTTCACAGTTGAAAGGTGGCGAGGACATAAAGCCAGGTATTTACTGGTTAATCATTTTACTCCCACAGTTTCAACAGACATTGCATTTTGATTAAAACAAGGAGCCGGCCTTTTAAATAATGTCCTGTGCAAGAGTCAAACCCCCTTTATTTAGTTCATATTCCATCGCAGTGGAAATGAATGACAACATTTAAAAAACGATGCTGTAGATACGTAAGACTCCAGAGTCTGGATCGTTAAACGTTTTTGAGATTTGACGGCAACAGAAGAGGAAAACGCGGACTATACTTAGACTCCTGTTAACGTGAATGAAGCCGGACTCATTTATTTTATTAATAAATTAAATAAAGGGTTTGGACTTTCTGCACGGTGACCAACCACGCTCCATACGACCAGGGACATGACCCAGGGACTTAAACGCTTTGCTGCGTACCCTTTACAGAGATATATCAGATCGCTAGGAAGAAAGGAGGGGATCCATGGCATTTAGTGAATGAGTTCCATTTCTACAAATGAATGTGAGCAGGAGGGTCATTACGAACAAACCGAAACACACAGGACGTACTCCTCGCACCCCAAGTGTGACCCTCCCACACTTGGAAAACGGGCGCATGGATGGTGGAGTGTTTTAAAGTGAACTGTGCATCTCTTGGCGACCTCGGAGGGAAAAGGAGACAAAAACGAAATAGAACCTCCCCAAGAAACTTTAAAAACCAAACCTCGACACAGTACCACAATCTACGGAGTACAGTACTACAACCCCCACAATCCTCTGTCCAGTCCATTTCCTGCAACCACTGCCAACAGTGTGGTCTTTCCTCAAAGACACTTTCCTCTTAAAGCAGGCCCTTCTTGTCCTTGACTCATTTTGTTATGATCTCTGTCGACATCTTGTTCTGTCCATATTTTTGTTTTTCTTTTCCTTTATCATTTCCTGAAGGCTAAAACAGAGGGTGGTAAGAAATGGTATCCCAAGTGGTGCGGACCGTACAGGCCTTATTAAAGCTGTGAAGTCAAATGTGCACTGTTTTAAGAGCTCTACAAAATTAAAATCATATTAATAATAATAATAATACCACTACGTCAGCTACCACGATATAATCGCATTTTTTGTCCTTTTTTTCCTCGTCACCTTGCATCTTTTTTTAAAACCTAAAATTGTGAATAAAAGTGATTTAAAATCTTTTTTTTTCCTCGTGTCAATTCTCCCTTCCAAAATGTGTTTTTAGTTTCTTTTTTTATTATTTCTTTTTCTTGTCCTTTAGAGTCAATAGACTGTGCAATCTCTTAGTGGCAACCGAATTGCTATATTAGAACTTGTTCTTCTTCAGAGGACTTCCCAGTTTTACAAAAAAAATAAACACAAATATAGTTGGAGAAATGTAGGGGGCCATTAGATGGCCGGAGTTGAGGACGTGGAGGAGTGGAAGCTGGAGGGGTGAATAGAAAAAATGCACCAAGGATGAAGTTATTCATGTTTTCCTTTGCTTTCGCCATTGTGTTGTTCTCTTCTTCCTCTCTTGGTCTCGATCCTCTTGCGTTTCGGCCGGTCACGGTGGAGCGACGAAACGAAGAAGATGCCCTTGATTGAAAATGCTATACACACACATGTGGACTTTAAAAAAACCAAAAAGTGTAACAGTAACAAATGAATCAACAGTGTGAAAAACCAGGGCTTTCTAAAGGGAGGAGGTGTGGGTCTGTATTTATGTTTTGAGGTGACCTCCTCTTTAAAAGCCCCTGAAGGAAAAGAGCCCTAGCTGAGAGAGATATAAACAGAGAAAGAGAAAGAGAGGCAGCTTGGCCCTTTGGGCTGCCCGCTTTAATGCTCGTGGTTAATGCTCGGGTGACCGTTGACCGGCGGGAGAGGGTTTTAGGGCGCTGTGCCGGACGGGACGGCTAAGTGCTTTTTCATCTCAGTAACAACGACCTTGTGCGGTCCTTCACCAGGGCCTGCTGTTGATTTGCTTGTTTTCGTCCTTTCGGTTTCGTCCACTTTTTCAATTCTCTGTTCTCTTCATCAGGAAGAAAAAACAAAACAAAACAAAACAAACAAACAAACAAAAAAAACCCAGTCAGTATCAAAGATGGCCACGCTTGGCTTTGGCTGTGCCCACAGGAGGGTCCTCCTGGGTCAATCGAGGGGGAAGGACGAGGGTAGTGGGAGCCTGTGTACAGCTAAGTGGGAAACATCTGGAAACACCTCTGTTTAAACGACACTTTCTATGACATTATTTTCCTGCACAGTGTCAATTTAAATTCTTTTGCTGGGTTTTGCATATTTGAAGAAACAATAAAACATAAAATATAAAATGTGTGGTTTGCACACGTCACATTTTATGTTCTCTCTTGTCCCCCAATATGTTACGGTAAGGAAATAAACGTGTTAAAATGTACAGAAAATCCTTCTGCAGACGATTCGTTTTCACATAGAAAACCATCATTCAACCAGAGGCGTCCCAACTTTGGCCCACAACTGTGTGTGTCTGTGTGCACAAAGTGAAATAACAGGGGCTCAGAACTCCCATTCGGATGGATCCTCTTTGCTGGCTGCCTTCTCCAGCCTGTGGATGATGTTATTGAGGTTGGCCGCCTTCTTCTTGCGCAGGTTACTGTCCTTGGGGTTGCGTGAGGAGCTGCTGGATGCTGCTGGGGCCGTTTCAGAGAAACCGAACAGCGCCAGGCTGGAGGCGCCGCTCTGGCCGCTGGTCCCGGGCCCTTCGGCGGCTGAGGTAGTGGGGTCTCTCGGGGTCGGGGAGTGGGAGGGAGTGGGCTCTTTGCCGGCTGATCCCGCCTCCTCTGAGGGCTTGTTTTCATCTGCTGTTGTGTCCGGCTCTGTGCCGTCGCAACTGTCTCCTTCGCTCGCTTTGCTCGGCCGCACCGTGGGCGAGACCCCCTCAGCCGTCGCAGCCCCTGCTGCCTGAATCTCTTCAATGAAGAGCTCTCGGCGGATACGAGACCTGGTGAGAGAGAGAGACAGAGGAGAGACGTTTAAAGAAGGCCTCTCAATCCCAACTGTGCCATCTAAGGAGGTCCAGATTAGAGCAGAACTGACCTGTAGTTGTGGAACCAGTTGATGACGGTGCTGGTTTTGAGGTTGAGCTGAGTGGCCAGCTCCTCAATAGTTTTGGGCGAGGGGTAGGGCTTCTGCTGGTAGGCCCTCTTCAGAGCCTCCTTCTCCTCCGGAGCCAGAACTACACGAGGCTTCTTCAGCTGTTGCTGAGGATGATGCTGAGGGCTGCTTGCCTGAACAAAATCTGTCCCCTGCAGAACACTCTCCACTGGCTGCGTGTCGCTCATGGAGCTGTGACGTCGCTTCATGTAAGCTGCAGGAACATGAATAAAGGATATTAGACACATCAGCAAGCAGCAACACAATCCCAGCATAAATTATGACAATGAAGTGGTTCCAGAGACATGAGCCAAAATGTAAAAGACATGTCAAAGACCCTTTACAGATATTGTCCAGAATGTGTTCAAGCCCATATACATTTACCAAAGAATAACAGACATCTCCATCACCTATAAAACAAACAGAAAACGACCACCAGGGGTCAGCACTGCTTTACTGAACATCTGAAGTGTCTTCACTGGGAATCCTAGGACCATGTCATTTATTTTGATTGTGACACATTTTCCATATTTCAGCGAGCATTTTCAGAGTTTACTGCTCGACTGAGATTCATAACGCATAAACCTGGCTATTCTGATCGACCAATAAAAAATGAAATGGCTAAAAGCTAAAACAGCCCAGTAAAGTCTTATTCCAATTACTTCAACATGTGGAGTCAATTGCAATAGTTTATAGCAAGCAAAGTGTCCAAGAAAAATCGTTTTCAAAAATAAATACACAGTGACACGCTGCTGTACGCCATCGTTCCTAAGGCTACACAACACCTACGTAAGCCTTTCATGACAAATGACAGAGATGTTTAGGTTCATTCCAATAAGCGTCAGTCTTCATAAAGGCTGCTTTATTTCGCCGTAGAACGTGTTTTGAACTGCGGCCTGTTGGAACAAGCCTTTACATACGTTCGTGTAGGTTCAGGAGAAGCTTACGTATTTGTCAGGACCTACAGTAAAGTTTTACTCAAGCTCACTTTTACTCTCTAAGCTGGAGTCAAATGCATGGCTCTCCTTGAGGCCTGCTGCTATAAACTCTCCGAGTTTAACTTCGCCAAGGTCAAAAGCACGCTCCATGGCTCTAAGAGGAGCCCGTGGCCGGGTTACGAGAAGTCATAGCTCGGACATTAGTCTGCTTTATTGGGCAGCGGTCACTCGCGTTCTCTTTCTGTCCCCTGGCCTTCCTTTAGGACTGGTAATGTGGGGTCATGGGTCCTACTGCTGGGTTTGTCAGGAGGGTTCGGGGGACGTTTAGGCCCGCTCTGACCAGAGGTCCGACGATGTGCAGCTGTAGCCAAAGCCAAAGCTCAGCTGAGATGCGTGTGTGTGTCAGTGTGTGGGCTGCTGACCAGCCGCGCTTAGGAAAAGAGCAGTAATGTCATTCTGTGCCGGAGAGAAGCGTTAAACAGGCCTAATCACTCCAAGAATTTGCACTTAGCTTCACTTCGGGGGTTGGGGGAGTGAGAAAGAGAGCAAGAGTGAGAGAGAGAGAGAGAGAGAGAGAGAGAGAGAGAAGGGGGAGCAGTGAGACGTTAATGATGATGATGATGACGATGAGCACTCAGGACTTTGAATAAGCAGGGCCCAGCGAGGCCATGGCCTGTCACATCTAATGAAGGAAGTGACATGGCTGCGGCTGATGAGGGGCGACAGCGCAGAGGGGATGGCTCCTTTAGCAGGAGCGAGGGAGCGAGAGAAAGACAGCCATGGTGGAGGAGGGACGGATGAGAGCGAAAACGCAGTGGTGGCCTGTTGAAGCGGCGCCTTTGGCTACAAAATGAGGATGAGCAGACCATGGCGGACTGTTGCGCACTTTGTTCAGTCACGTTCTCGCTGGAATCGCTGCAGTTACGTAAACATATACACAGTGGCTAATCTGCTACCTTCTACATTCACCCACTGGCCCTTTTTAAGGGACACATCCACCACCTCATAGGTTCACAGTAATGGAGCTGGTTCACTGATGCTCTATTTATCACAGTCTCCATCAGCGGAAAGTGAGGGATCGGATATTCGTTGGCGACTGGACCATTCACAACGGGGCGAGGATACAAACAATAAGGGTGTTGTAGTTAAAGAGAGGTCCTTTCAGGGGCATGGGGCAGCGGGCTTGGGACTTGAGGCTCACCAGTTTCATTCACATGAACTGCAGGAAAAATTAGGGCAGGGGAGTGAAGGAACAGAGCTGTCCTCCTCCTATCCATGACAAAAGTGCCCTTGAGCAAGGCACCTAACCCTCAACTGCTCTTCAGGCTCAGGGGATGACTGCCTGCAACTCCAGGTGTGTGTCTGTTCACTGCCACTAGTGCCCTAGTGTGTGTTCAGATCACAAAATCCATTCTACTCCATTAGTTCAATAGTCCATTAACACCAGGTTTAGAGGTACTGATGTTGAACTCTACGAAACCCATTTAATTTGGACCATCATTCATGTTTATGCTTTATTAATATTCAGCTAAAATATTCACACCGGGCACTTATAACGTCCTAAAACACCTACAACACACAGACTTTGCCCTAATGCATGTTCACCGAAGGCATCTGAATGTTTAATGCTGACTACATCAGGTGACCAGCAAAGTCTTATTGTTCATTCTGGCCTCTACTTTTGTTCCTACCTTTCTTTTCCATGCGTTTCATGTCCATCAGCTTTTCAACGTTGCGTGGGTCGCTGAGCCACAGCTGCATACGCACGAAAGGCTCTCTGCCCTTCAGACTGAGCTTGTGCCAGGGCTTGGGCCGGGCCAGGAGATCCGAAACAGAGCCCTGCGTCAGGCCCAGGATCGTCTCTCCGAACAAGCGCTGACCTAAAACGCAAACAAACAGAAACTTATAAACACACCAAACATACATTCCACATTTATCCAAACCTTTTCAGAGAGAACACTCATCATCACTGTCCAAGGAAAAACACATCTCCATTTTTGTCCATTTTATTCTTTACTACATCATTTGAACACAACAGTTGTCCTTCACATTGTGTGAAAATAGGGCTGGACGATACGGCCAAAATGTATATCACATAAGGCTGGACGATACGGCAAAAAATTGATATCATGATATATTTCTTAAGTTTGGTCGATACGATATAATTCCAAATATAATTACACTATAAAATCGACTGTGTGATAAAGCTCACCCCTCAACCATCGCAAAGTGTAATGGTGGGAGGTGTTCTCTATGGGTAGAGTCGGGCGAGAGGTCTACGGCAATGTAGGGTCGACTCGAAATAACACAGAGGTTCCCTTTTGGTTCCCTTCCACCTTTTTTTACACACCAGACTTTACATCAATATTTACAATACAGGTGGTCCTCGACTTACGACGTTAATCCATTCCTACGTCGCGTCGTAAACCGATTTTCGGTGTAAGTCGGAACATACGTACATTCATTCATTCGTTATCTGTAAGCGCTTATCCAGTTCAGGGTCGCGGTGGGTCCAGAGCCAACCTGGAATCATTGGGCGCAAGGCAGGAATACACCCTGGAGGGGGCGCCAGTCCTTCACAGGGCAACACACACACACACATTCACTCACACACTCACACCTACGGACACTTTTGAGTCGCCAATCCACCTACCAACGTGTGTTTTTGGATTGTGGGAGGAAACCGAAGCACCCGGAGGAAACCCACGCAGACACAGAGAGAACACACCACACTCCTCACAGACATACGTACATACTGTAAGCACTTATCCTCCTCCTAACACCTATCCTCCTCGGTCCCGAGCCGCGTAACCGCGTATTCTTCCGCCGCGCCGCACACACCAAACACAAAGTTCACGTTACGACGTTTACGACACAAAACCACTGAAGTCAAAACAAGGCTTCAAACAGTAAATGGGAGATGTGTCGTAACCACGAAACACCGTAACTCGGGACTGACGTAACCCGAGGACCTCCTGTATATACATGCGCGCTCCATGATTACAGAAAATTAACAAAAACAAAACTCTCTATTAGCAGAGACAAAAAGATATAACGACGACCAAGTCATTTGAGTCTTATTACACACATGAGGTTATGTTCTCTCGCTATTCCCTAAAGAGGTCAAAGTGATTGTATCGTGGATACACAGGTTTCATAAACAATAATAATGTATATTGAAAATGTGTATAGATAGATATTGAATTATTATCCAGCCCTATGTGAAAATGTTACAATGAATGGAACAATAGAAACACTCCAAAATATATGGAATTCCATTTTTTTTACCCTGACATTCACTTCTCCTGTTTTGCAGAAACATGTATTTCTTTGGCCAAATCCTTGATCACACAGCACTCAGAAAAGTGTTTCACAACTGAAAGGAAAACGCAGCCGAGGATTAAGCTTAGTCTGTGAAACCTGTGATCACTTGACCATCCCCCTCCTTAATGGGGTCATCCACCACCATTTGTCGATGTACTCTATATCATAGCTTCCATCAGTGACATGTTACTGAGCAGATATTATTTGGGTGTTCTGCAATTCACAGCACAGTGGGGATACAAACAACGTAGTGGCATATTAATGGGTGTCGTAGCTAAAGCAAGGTCCATTTTCATACAGATTCTCAGAATGAGAGGTGTTGACTAGCATTGCGCTGGAGGTCTTCTAGACAGAGAAACAATCAAGAGCATTTGCACTCCTGACCGTGGATGCCAGCGGCACTGATTTGAGCCAATCAGCTGTGTTTTGAAAAGGTAGAACGGGGAACATACACTGTTTCTGTAAAGCACTGCATATGAGAGGTGCTCTATAATAAACTTGCTTGTCTTATTTTTTCCTTATAAAACTTTAGCGACAGAGAAGGTTAAAAAGGTTCTTATGAAGTAGAACTGCTTTTTCAATTAATTAAAAAACACAAAGCAACAGAGAAAAAAAAAAAAACACCGGCCCTGTTCTTGACACCAGCGCCCCACCTTCCTCCTACTTCTAATCATAACTGTGCTGTTATGAAAACACGAAGCCTGCAGATGGAAAACACCTTAAGCCTTTCTGAGAAGAGGAAAACAAATGTGTAATTCTCAGGCCATGCACAGGTTCAGAAGAGTCATCTCTGCTGTCGTGCCTGGCTTTTCTCTTCATCTTAAGAGCACAAGTCCTTCAAACAGGCCTAGTCCGTATGAAGACATAACTTCATCCTCAATTCAGAGAGTGGGAAAAGTGAACTCACTCTCTTTAACTCAATCAGCCGCGCTGAGGTCATTTCCCTGAACGCACGGTTTCCAAGACGGCTCTAATTTTACACGTTCCTGCCGAACCTT
Source organism: Hoplias malabaricus (assembly GCF_029633855.1). Lineage (NCBI taxonomy): Eukaryota > Metazoa > Chordata > Actinopteri > Characiformes > Erythrinidae > Hoplias > Hoplias malabaricus. The sequence continues at coordinate 66,498,466 of NC_089820.1, forward strand.
TTCCATTCATCGGTCAGGAAGAGGAAAAAGTCTCCTGGGTGAGTGTGGAGTGAGAGTAGTTAGTGAGTGCATTGGTGTATTATGAAGCAGGGTGCAGTGGGTTATCGTTGGCCTGTGGAGAGGTACCCCAACACAGCTGAAGAAATATGTGGGAAGAGGAGAACCAACATAGATCAGCAACCTCAGTAAAGGTCAGACTGCAGCTGAGTGAATACACCACACACAGGGTGGTTGGGTGTCCTTCTACAAGTATCAATTTGTAAACGCACCATCCATGTACAGTTTCAGCCCAAATATGGACACAACGGCGTCTGATCTTTTATTGCTTTTTCATTCAGGCGAGTGAAATGTTTTGGACCGTAAAACTACAGTCGGGACTCTATCGCTACGGTATCTAAGTAGATAGGCCACATCTATCATCTAGATCTATCATCCTATGACTTCATTATCAGAACATATTGGAATTGCTGGACAGAAGGAAGGCCATCTTTTGGAAAACTACCTCACAACACGCCCTACCTGCTGACCTAATCTCTGTTATGACATGCAACATAAATCACAGCTCACCAAGGTTGTTGTCAGTCAGCACCTCCTTGACCTTCTTGGTGATGGCGTAGGTGTCCAGCTCAGGCGACATGGCCACCATCTCCTGGATGCTGAGAGCAGAGGGTCCGAGGTTGGACATCGGCAAGGGCAGGGGCGTGCTGGGCTGAGAGCTCTCTGAGGGCTCGCTGGACTGGAGCTGGTCAGCCCCCGAGGTCTGAAGTCCCAGTGGCTCCCCCAAACTCTTCACCGATTCCTCGGCTGAGCTGAGTGGAGACTCGGGGGCAGGGCTGCAGCTGCCGGACGTCTTTGGGGTGCCTTCTGGAGGGCAGAGAGAGGAGACAATAATGATACAACATGAGTGTATGTTCTTAAATACCTGTTATGCTCTTATCCAAAGCAACGTACTATTCAATCCGGTTACAAACTCAAAGACACTTACTGGTAAAATGGTAAGTGTAGCGTTCTTATCCAAGTGAGCGGACTAAACCCTCACCTGCTGTAACCCGCCATGCAAAAACACTAGGCCTACAACAATAGTTTTGAATTACAGAAGGTCCAGTTTTATTCTAACATGTTAAAGTCATTGAACTGTCACAAAAGCAGCCACATAAAATGCTTGTAATTTAGATTCTGGCTTTGATCATCTCTCCACTCGGCTGGGGTATGGTTTGGCTGTTTGCTGAAGGCTGTTTACCTTCTGCTTTACACATAAAGTCCATTGTCTTTCAACAGTATTGTCCTACAATATGTTCTTCCCTGTTGTCCTACATTGCACACATGTTTGTAATGTTCTAGACATTATTAGCCCAACTGTTCAGACAGTTTTCACTATCCAACCTTCGTCAATATTTTATTAAAAGGATAATAAATGTAACAAACGACTCAGCTATTGGTCCGGATCAGTAAGGATGTTTACATTGGCAGAGATCTACTGTTAAGTGCAGAAAATGAGATTTTGGCAAGAACCTAGGAAATCTGATGATGGATGATGGGGAAAACACTAGGTTTATATATTTCCTATTAAGTACACAACATACGCAGTTCTGCTGTAGCTAATAAACACCCCAAAGAAGCAGCGTGTAACAGAACCCCTTGCCAAAGTTCCCCGCTTGACTGGAGTTATTTACTGGCAAATATTTATTTGGGAGTTTATAGGGATTCCAAATGTGAAGGAATGAAAAGAAAAAAAAAGACTCCCAGGGTTTCAATGCAGTGCCTAAGCTCTAGAGTTAGCTCCGGTCTTGCTGTTCCATCTGCTTTTCTTGGCGATAAATTACAGAGGCGTGGCGTAGGTGTCTTTTCCTGTCTCCCCCATTAGCCATTCTCAGAAAAACCCAGGTTTACTCAGTGTCCAATCCAAATGCTTCACAGACTTTCTCACATCCAGATCAGGTTAAAAGCCTGGACTAAAAAGGATTTCCAAAGCTGAATCACTACTGACACTGCAATTCAGTCCAAGACTAGCCCTAATCCATATTAGGAAATGGGCTGTATGTGCTATAATGTTTATAATCTACTGCTGACACTGTCATAAGACGGCTAAAGGGAGAGGGTCATCTCTTCAGATATTATGTTCTGTCAGGGACAACACACCATCCTCACAGAGAGACGGAGGGGGCCAGAGTGGCAGATTAATGACAGTCAGGTGTCCGGTACCCTTTGGCCACAATGGTAAACATTTAGAGAAGAGAGGGGTACAGAATACGTCTGAACACAGTTAGAGATTCCAGCAGTTATCATCATGCATTATTAGTGCAATTACAGAGGGAACATAGATGTATAAATAACATTAAATAAAAGACTCCTTTTGAAGTCCATCTTTCAGGGTCAGTCTCTGACCACAGGGCCATTGTGGTTAGAAAGGAGAACGCTAACTGCTCGTTCTGTTACATCAGCACACAGACCAAGGTTTGAAGTCATAGGGCCAACATGGTTGCAGCGCATCTACTTTTCCCGGTGAACGTGTCTTAACACGGTTGATATCCTCCTAGAGTGGTTTAATTCCTGATCTCAGGATTCTCTACAGCAGGTAGTCATCAGATTAATACATCAGACATGACATCTTTTCTGCTTACGCTGACAAGACTGGGTAGCAACTCAGGTTTATTTAAATGGTCAGTTGTGTAACCCTCCTCATCCATATTTGAATACAGAAGCATTATTCATGATGACGGTCGAATGTGTCCTGAAGGCCTGCTCGGAGGAATGCTCGTAGGAACGCTCTGTCTCTAATTAACTTTTACTCCACGCTAGAGCTGCGTGTGCAGTGGACAGCTGCTGGACTTGGATTGCACGCACACAACACACACACACACACACACACACACACAAGCCTGGAGTCCATCTGTCTCTATCTGCTACCAAAGTTAGTGACCACACTCTCAGTTTGGCCTATTTGGAATAGTCTTCTCAAAAGCAAACATAAAAGTCCTTCAGGGAAAACTTTATGTCAGACGCTGGAAAACTGCTGTGAGGATTTGATTGCAATCAGCCACTAGAGACATAGTAAATAACCTCACGGTGGATCGATATCTTTGGCTGCACTCTATCCCGACCAAAACACAGCCATAATTTGCGATAACACTTTCTGTACAGATACACTGGGGTTAACCCTTTAAGGGAGGTCATTAGCTGGGATTCTAACCTGTCTGCAATCTGGAGAGCAATGGTGTTATCCAAAACTACACAACAGGCAAGAGCTACACAAAGTGGACAAACTTCTCACAGCACACAATAACATACTGACATCTACATATCTGTTAAAACATCAGCAGTTTGTAATAATACCAAGCGATATATTACGCAGACTAAGGTGGGGCGGTGTAACTATAATACCATATACTGTGATTTTAAATAATGTGGACGGTATCTGAAAATGAGGGTGGTATTTATGTGTGTAGTGTGTCAATATCTGTACTGTGTTTTTAAATGCAAGGTCAAAGAGTTCATTCGTGTGCATTTAAGAGAGCCACAGGCAGGGGGTGCTGTGGGAGCCCACCAAATTTTCTCTCTATTAAAAAAACATTTTTATTATGGATCGTGTGTCCGTCTGCACCGTCAGGCCGTGCTGAACTGAACTGCACAGCGCCGAAAACCCTTCAATCGACTCACACATATGGGGCTCAAGCAGCCTGACAGTGCACTCCCCATAGCACTGTAGCACTGTATAATGTGTTAATATTTTGAGGCGCTATGATGGTATGAAAAATGTAGATACCGCCCATTCCTGGTGCAGACTCTTTCCAACAGAAATGTATTTCTGTTGCTGTTTTCTGTATAAACATGTTCCTTGGTCAACAAAGAGAAAACTCTGTTAGCTCAATTACACATCGATCCCTTTAACAAATGTATTCATCTTGCTAACAGAACATATGATTTTTGGAAGTGTGGCATCTCTACAGGAGACAAAGGAAATTCAAATGCTCTATTTCTCCTCTCTCTCTCTCTCTCTCCCTCCCACTCATCCCTCTCGGCAGTCCTGTTCTGCAAGCGGGCCACAAGTGAGCAGTCATGGGAAGCCGTCACTATCGATTAGCTTCCTGCCACGCCGGCGGAGAGAGTGCGAGAGATAGAGTGAGAGGGAGGGAGCTAGTGATAGAGGAGATATAGGAGGGGGGGAGAGAGAGAGAGAGAGAGAGAGAGGGGGAAGAAGAGCAGTCTCTTCACATCAGGCTCTCCTCCAGTGTTCTGGATGGTGACATGTGGCTCTTGCGGGGAGGTGAGGGGGGCTCTGGACGGGGCAGTGATGGCGCTGTGGTGAAGGCTGGCCTTCTGACATGCTGCCACTGACCCACGCTGGCCAGCAGGCCTCACAGCCGCAGCTAACAAGGCCCAGCGGGGAGTGTGTCCACTGTGTGTGTGTGTGTGTGTGTACATGTTTGTGTGGGTGGGTGGGTGTGCATGCCCGTCTCTGAGTCTCACATGTGAGGCGATTGCCTTTTCCTGCCATCTTGTTATTTTCACAGTCATGCAGCGAGGGATAAACACACGCCCCCCCAGAGAGCGAAGATTAACCCTTTAAACAGCAGCTTATTATTCACTTAATAAGAGAAAACTTCTTTCATAATTATTCAAGACCTCAGCGTAATTAAAAAACACAGTCTGTTAGAGTGCTGTAATTAGAGAGAGTTGATCTGAGAGGTGGTGATGGGAACCCGACGTCAAAACAACTGGAACAAAAACCTTTATTTCCTTGTTTGACATTATTTTAAAAAATAAAATCCAGCTACAATTTTCAATCCTTCGAAACCACGGTGACGGTGCACTTTCCTTTGGGCTCTATAAACTTTTAGGGTTAATTTGGGCATCCAGAACGCCTTCCAACCCATAAACTCTGAAACAAGACCACCCACTCAGTTGTTGTGGGCTGCATAAATCCAAAAACATGGGCTAAAATGAAGCGTTCAAATGTTGTGTCAGATCTGACAGACAGCCGAGACACTTTAGAACTGCCCCGCCCCCTCTGAGTCTCTCCAATCACAGTGCAGACTCTGCGCTAAGACGACCTGAATCTAAACAAAACAGACACAACAAGCAAGGAGAAAAATGGGAAAACGAGCCATGACTAAAACAGGCTAAAAGCACGGCTGTGCGCTCGGGGTCGAGGTGAAAAGGCGCTGAAAGCGGCCATTTTGAACAGGTGAGCACGCTGCTGTGGGGTTTGATCCTTGTGGTATTTTGCCAAAGCAGGTCACAAACATTTCACTAAGATCCAGATCTGATTCTTGACAAATTGGAATCTGGTTGTTTGAATCCTAGAGGCCTCAAAGACTGAAATCAATTAACATTTAAATATGCATCAAGTGTGAGTACTTTTCACTGCGACAGCTTGTACCATTGCACAGTGGATGTATTAATATTCCTTATTTTTCAATGTAATATTCACATTATTCATACTATTTGCAGCCAGATCAACTTAACTGTGTTTTCCCCGTTCATTAAAATCCATCAACTTCCATTTCTCCCTCTTTATGAGCTGCTTGACAGAAATTTGGCTAGGAGCTGATTTGAGAAAGAGGGGGTGGTGTTGGGGGGAGTGGGGGACTGGAGCTGTCTAAGAGACTGGACACGAGTCCCCTGTGGACCCCTCACCCACAGCTAGCTCTCCCCACTCCGCAGGCTGTGATTGGCCGGTCATTTGCATGTTAATGGGCGGCTGGAGAGCGGTAGGCTAAGGGGGTTTGGTAATTACCATGCATCAGTGTTAGCGTGGGGTAATTGATTAGAGCAGCACTATAGAGCCTCGAAGACCAATCGCCCCACACCCTCCCCCCTATCCCCCCCCATTCTCATTTCACCTCCATCTCCCAGCGCTGCTCAGCGGGGTTTAAAAATACCTCTTAAGGTGGCAATGCAGAATGTTAGAACCTAATGATAATGATATTCAATGAGGTGTGCACTCAGACTTTGACCATTTGCAAAGAAAAGAAAGAAAACATTTCTACTATGTATATTAACTTCACTGAATGATGCCCCCCACTCTAGTCTCTTTCCATGTCCTTTGCCCACTCTGTTTCAATGTCCCTCGTCCATTACGTTTCTATATTCCTTGCCTATAGATTTTCTACGTCTACGTACGTTTCTAAATCTCTCCACCAGTCTGTTTGTGTGTCCCTGGTTCCCCGCAGGGTGAGTAAGTCCACGGCACACATACACATCAGAGCTGCACCTCTTAATCTGTGCTCTTTGTCCAGCGTATGTTCGTTTAAGGCTCTAGCTGAAACGGATCCTGGCCGAGCTCCACGTGGACGAATGGGTGGTCAGTAACGTATGTAATGAGGAAGGGCCTGCAGTGTAACGACTGACAAATGAAGGAGATTTATTATCTACAGGGGAAGAGAACTGTGCACATGTGTGTGTTTGACAAAAAACCAATTTGGATGTCCAGACAGACAGCGGAGCAGACTCCCCTGGGACGCAGCGGGCAGAGACGGACGGTGACCTCGCGACCTTCAGGATATTGAAAAGTGTGTTTGGATTCAAGGGCTAGACATGGGCCTCTCTGATACGGCTCTTACTGACTCCTCAGGGGGGGAGCTGTGCTCCTGCTCCACTTCTCTCTACCACATCATTAAAAGACAAGCTTTTTTCACATTTGGCTTCACAGCACCATTAACCGCTCACACGGCCGGCTGAAACAAAAGAAGAAACTCACATAAACTCCCAATGCTACAGAATAAAAAGGCATTTTTACAGCGTGGTGGACACTGAGGACCATTGCGAATGAAAAGAGAGACTACAATGAAACAGAGAGAGAAATGAAACACTGCTTGTTTTCTGTTCAAATCAGCTGATGTAAGACCATTGACCCCATTTTTACGTTGTGTTTATTTACATTAACCACGTTCTTGTGAAGCGGGTGCTAACACACTGAAAATTATTGATAAACGTTTATAAATATGATACATAAGATCCTGCATTCTATATAGCTATAACTAAATGCACTATTTTAAATACAAAATCTGTAAAAAAAAAAAAAAAGAAAAAAAAAAAAGCCCTATTTATTGTACAATCTATGCTTGGTAATTTCTATTCCGTGGGCGCGGCAGGTTAGTGTCGCAGTCACACAGCTCCAGGGACCTGGAGGTTGTGGTTTCGATTCCCGCTCCAGGTGACTGTCTGTGAGGAGTGTGGTGTGTTCTCCCTGTGTCTGTGTGGGTTTCCTCCGGGTGACTGTCTGTGAGGAGTGTGGTGTGTTCTCCCTGTGTCTGCGTGGGTTTCCTCCAGGTGACTGTCTGTGAGGAGTGTGGTGTGTTCTCCCTGTGTCTGCGTGGGTATCCTCCGGGTGACTGTCTGTGAGGAGTGTGGTGTGTTCTCTCTGTGTCTGCGTGGGTTTCCTCCGGGTGACTGTCTGTGAGGAGTGTGGTGTGTTCTCCCTGTGTCTGCGTGGGTTTCCTCCCACGGTCCAAAAACACACGTTGGTAGGTGGATTGGTGACTCCAGTGTGTCCGTAGATGTGAGTGTGTGTGTGTGTCTGTGTTGCCTTGCGAAGGACTAGCGACCCCTCCAGGATGTATTCCCGCCTTGTGCCCAATGATTCCAGGTAGGCTCTGGACCCACCATTCATATCCTGATCGGGGCTGCATTGGGTCTGCATCCGACCTGAAATAATTAGCCACAAGGCAGGAACACACTATAGACAGGGCACCACACACACACACCTTTTGACTGTTTCACACACTCACCCCGTCACATCTGATTCTAAACCCTGATTGGCTGAGCAACATCCTAAAACACCTAGTTAAATACGACCCCCTAGTCGTGGGAAAATCACCGACATGTCAACTTCAGTAGCTTACTGCTCTAGTTCTGTAGCTTTCAAATAGTTAAGGATGTGGCCCTCTGTCCAATTTCCTTAGTCCTTATTAGCTACAGGCTCTTGTATGAATTCATGATGGAGTGTAAAATAAAGAAAACCGAGATCCTTGAACTTTGAGCTTGGGTTGGAGTCGCCTGGAAGAAGCTGATGTCAAGTTTTCTCACGTCAATCTGAATTAAGGCAGACTTGCAGCTCGCTTCTCCTCGCCACATCAGTCCCACACCAATCTAAGACGCTTTTTAATAAGTCTGAGCAACTTCCAGTGATGGAGTGAAGCAGAACTTAGTTTTAAGCGAATTTCCATATCTTCCACAGTCAAAATACAGCCCTAGGAAAAAGTTCTAATGCATTTGAAGAGAGAAAAGAGCCCACAGAGCAAGATAAACTCAAAATTAACCACAGGTATTGGTGAGGGAAAGTGGTGTTTGATAAACAATGGCGATGGATGCTGTATACATTGTATTCTACATGTGCTCATTTGTCCTCGGAGAACAATACAGCAACACATCTGTCAGAGAAATATATTTTCATTGTGTCTAGAGTTTATTTATTCATGTGAACAACCGAGCAACGCCAGCTGCCTCCTCGGTCGCATCTTCGAAGCTCGCAGGTAAACATCAAACTTGGGACTGTTATTGTTCTAAATTCTGGTGCTGTGAAAGAGCAGGGTGGTACCGTACCTTGCGTTTGGGCCGGCTGGCTGACCGAATTGTGGCCCAACTCTCCGTTGAGCCACAGCTGCATGCGGATAAAGGGCTCTCTGCCTTTCTGGGTCAGCTTGCTCCATGGTTTGGGCCTGGACAGCATGTCGCTCACACTCCCCTGAGACAGACCTAGTACCTGAGTTACAAACAAACAGAGGATGGGGGGGGGGGGAAGAACAAAGAAACAAAAAACAAAACAACATGTTACTCACTGCCCAAGTTTCTGTTTACAACAAGACCTTACAACGGCCTGTCCATGCGCTCAGGTTAGATGGGGCGGACCAGTAACAGAAACATGCACACAAGCAACCAGTCGGAAAACCCTAGAGAGCAGCCTTTACTCCATCCCACGCTAGCTCCAGCTGTACGTCTCAAATCAGGGGGATAGAAGAAAGGAAAGCCGGGCTTCGCCGAGGCCCGCGCATGGCTACTTTATTCCTGGCTCAAGTCCAAATTCAATAAGGCAGAAGCCAGCATTAAAGAGACGATGGTGCGAAAAAACAGGGTAGAATTTACCCAAAAGCTAATGCACTTATTGCATTAGAACAGCCCTTAGGAAAATAATTTGGTTTGCAGTGCTGCGTAATTGAATCCAGTTCAAAGTGGACTGCAGCGAAGATGTGTGAGGGAACTCTGCTGGAACTGATGTGCGGCTCAATGAAGGGGCGACGGCAAGGCCGAGTGTTGACTTTGTGGATAATTTAGTCACATGATAAATGAAAGCGATGTCTTTTAATATTCCTCAAAAGATGCCATCTTTCCTTCGGCCAAAATCGATATAAATTGGTCCCGGACCAAGAGTGGATGGGGATGCTGCATTTAATTGGGGAAATGGGTCTGATTTCTCAGAAATAAGATGGCAACAAGTAATATGAACCATTAGTCACGCTTGCATCCAAATTTCCGAGGACTGCTGCAGCATTTATCTTAATATCAAGACTGGATGTGCTTGATAAAGGCTTTGATCTCACGTTTTATTCTCTAAACCTCAGGAGACTGCGAGCAAAAGCTGCAAATGTAGCCTGAATGGGACAACACACACTCGAAACATATCCAGCGTCTTCTTACATGTAGGTTCTAAAAGCTCAGAGACACTACAGACTAATGTGTGAGTGGGAACAGGGAGTTAGTGCGTGTTAAAATTGGTGGGGGAAAGACAGAGAGAGGTAGAGACATATAGAGAGAAACTGAGAGAGAGAGAGAGGGGGGAGGGAGATAGAGAGAGAGAGAGAGAGAAAGAGACGGACGCGCAGCAGACCTTCTCTCCAAACGAGCGCTGGCACACGCCGCTCTTGGCCAGCTTCTCTTTGACCAGCTGGGTCAGCTGGGCCGTGTCCAGCTCGCGGCAGGAGAACAGCTCGCACTGCTCTGGCGGTAGAGGGGGCACAGGCGCTCTGGGGGGCCGGGCCGAGAGGCCGGAAGGGGGCGGGGCGTGGCCGGCGAGGGGCCACTCGCTCCAGTAGTGAGGGGCCTCGAGCAGCCGGGGGAGCGTCTGGCATAGAGACACAGAGAAAGGAGGGGAGGGAGCCACCGGTCAGTTCCCGAACATCCGGCACAGGACAGGGAGGCTGGCAGCCAGACGTAAATAGAGGAAAAGCCAGCCGCAGGCTTTTCACAGGCTACGAGGGCCGAGGCTGGGGAACAGCTAGGAGCGGACATTGCAACAAATGATAGTGGTATATAAAAAGGTTTTTCTGATGGACTGCTGAGCCTTTAATTTGGATGTTACACATTAAACGTACATAATGTTTATGGGGTTTTGTCCATCTGTAAAAACTCTTTAACATTGTTTGGGGAAGAAGTCTAGCCGTTCACCCACAACAGCAGAACAACAAACCAGCAGAAGAGCAGGAGAATAAGCCTAGCTAGCTGTTTGGACTGGAGAAACTGGAGAAAGGGGATTGAGGCCATAAAAGCATCCTCTTTAATGTCCATATTTCTTTCTTTTGTTTTTTTGAGGGTTTGAAATATTTCTCAGACTTAAAAATAAACATTAAGACGTGCACAGCATAATTCAAGATAATTATACACATAACAGGTTATAATTACTGCTGTCACTCTCAGATCTACTCTCACTTTCAGATTCAGAAGTAATAACTTGTGACAAGGTTTGGCTTCCGTAACACTGATGAGAGTGGATTTAAAGAAGGCATTTAGCCTGGGACTACGAAACAGCCCGTCAGGCAAGAGAACATCCAATTTGGATGATCGGCACTTATGTAAAGGCCTGGAGGACTGTAGGTTTGTTTTTGTGTGGATGGAGTAAAGGGACTATATGCCCTAATGGTTTATATTTAGATTGTTATGAGTGAGTCCAAACAAGGAAAAACAACAAAGTGGACAAACTTCCTAATGGAACTTTTCCACTGCATGGCACCTACGTGGCTCGTCTCGCCTGAATGCAAAACTTCTTTAAGTACTCGCTCGTGTGCTCGCAGTTCGAATTGAGCCGAGTAGGAACTAAATGTGACGTGTAAACTTTGCAGAGCACTGATTGGCCAGAGTGAATAGTCAATCACAGCGAAATGTAGACGTCCAACGCAAACTAACCATCTCAAAATCTCCTGTTTATTTTTGGTAAAATTATGCTGTGGTCTTTTGAAGAGGTTCAAACACTTCTTGGATTGGTGGGAGACCAAAGAGAACTGGGCACAGAGCCATGTTCGGCCAACCAACGAAGGGGGAAAAAAATAATAATAAAAATTATCACGCCAATACACGATGTCTAAATATCGGTTAAAATTACCACCATCGTTGTTGTGGGTTCCAAAGCCCTCGTTAAGTCACCAGCTACATTTCGGCAGTGGAAAGGCCACAAGGGACCAGGGCTGAAAAGCACGTTGAGGTGTGCTGAGCCGAGTCGAGTACCATGCAATGGAGAAGCGTCATAACTGTACCAATGATCACACTTTCGCCTGCCATGCAAAATAAAGTTGCCCAGGCTCTGTGCACGGATGTGAGACTTGGTGCAAATACAAGTTTGATGCAACCTTTCATGCAAGAGTAGCACACAGTCACTGCGGCGGCGATGTTTGCCCACAGCCATGCATGTCACAAACAAACAGGGAACAAAGGGCTCTACCTGCAAATACAATTAGACCCCTTACCTCTTTGGAGTCCTCCAGGCTGTGGTTCTCCTCAGGCTGGCCTTTGTGTCGATCCTGCTGCAGGCTACTCCACCACTGATCCCTCCAGTGGCCTCTGGAACTACCATCCAAAGCCCTGGCATGTTTGGAGCCACCATCCAGTAGGCCATCCTGCCCTGGGGATCCAGGTCTCTCTTTCTTAATGCTATTGTAGTCCAGCAGAGGGGAGGGTGAGGGTGAGGAAGGGGAGGAAGTGGCAAGAAGAGGGGGCTTCTTCAGGACCAGGGAAAGAGGGCTGTAGGCAGGCAGAGGAGCACCCAGTGTGGATGGCACCAGAACTTTGGGGGACAGCATAGACAGGTCACCCTGAGAGAGGGAAGAGATGGAGGACGAGGACGAGGAGGAGGATGAAGATGAGGCCTTTAGGACCGGCTCCAGAGCCGCCTGCTGGGCCTCCATTTCACGACGTGCCTGCTCAAGGATGGAGCGGATGGCTTCGTCCGAGCCAGTGCCTCCACTGCTGGTCAAGCCCCCGGATGAGGAGGGAGGGAGAGAGGAGTCAGCTGTTCACAGAGAAAAGCAGAACGTCAGTGCAGATGTAGGGAACATCTCTGTTGGAGTCGCTAGACTGTACATTCAACTGGCTGAACATTGGGGACTAGTCATTTCAGCTTGGTCTTCTGTGTCCATGCAGTATGTGAGAATTTAAAGACTAGTGAGTGCTATGTTATAACTTTTAAACTGGAATTTGCTAGAATTGCCCCGCCCCTTCATCTAAGTCTCTCCAATCACAGCACTGAACCTGCGTTTATGTGACAGCTCAAAGACGAGGTTAAACAGACGCATTGAGTAAAAACGGAAAAAAACGAGAATGGAGAGATTTACCTGTTTTCTGGACCTGCAGTTCCCGCTTGGCTTGTTCCAGGATGGATTTGATGGCTTCGTCCGAGCCACTTTCATTTGTGCGGATGCGGGTGGTAATGTTGCCTAAGAGGAGAGATTTAGGAAGATCAGTCAAACACAGTTTGAAAACAATCGCACTTCCATTTTCAGCAGCTTCCATTAAATAAACTCATTCTAATCATAACAAATGACCAAAACTCAATCCTTAAGAAAGCAATGACAATGTCAAAGACATCTAGCTGGTGTATGTGATTATACGTGTGAGGTGCTTTGAGAACATCTTAAAATAGGTCAGGAACGGCGTGACCTGGAAGTAACAGGCCATGTTTCGACCGAGGGTAAAGTGGTGCCCTGCAGTGCTGGAGTCAACCGCGAACCCCAGTGTGCTGTTATCCTGAGCTGAGTGTCCTTTAAAGGACTGCGCCTTTGTAAACGCTCGGTCCAACGCTACACTTTTATAAGACTTTTAAGCCAGGTTGGAATATGGATGACACAGCTTGAGGCCACCAGCAGAAAACCTTCAAATGAGCGAATCGGCATGTTTATTTGACCAGTGGAGGTATTTGTGTAACACCCACTTCTTGGAAAGGCCAAGCCGACACCACCCAGCCCCAGGCGCGCAGGCACTCGTTAAAAAGGCCTAAATTATATATTGGGGCTTTCGCCTGACGTCAATCAGACAGACGCTGTGGGGGAGAGCTAGGCTGGAGGTGCCCGGGACACATTTCTACACCATGGGAATGAGGAAGAAGCCACGGAGGATAAAAGAGGCTACGTTTACTGTCCTTTTTTCTTCGGGGATATATTTGGGCATTAATAATAAAATATATAAACAAGGGCAGTGCTCCAGTTTTCAGATCAAGTGTGCTACGTGAACACCCTTGTGTGAGAGAACTGAAAGCTGCACCATGGGTGCTGTTTCAAGAGGTTTAAAAGCTACAGTGAAGATACAAGGTTAATGTAGCTAACAAGTTACTGCGGCTAATACCCAGTGCATCATTTTAAAATTTTATTTTTCTTAAGGCACAGTCCTGACTGATATTAGCAAAGGCAAGAGAGTGGGGAAAGTGCACCTAATGAATACTTGGACTGAGCAAGCTGAATGTTTCATGAGGGCTACTGTGTATTGTGCACTTTTATTCAACAACAAATAAAACCCCTACAAATTATTTTATTGTTCACTGCATTCATTATGTGTTCCATCAAGAAAAAGCACTGCAAAATCATGCTTCAGAATCAAATTCCTTATGTTATTGGGGATAATATTATACCCAAATGTATGTAAGAGTTAAAATATGGAGATTCTGATGTTAGCGATTGTAAACACAGCGAATTAATTACTTAATTATCAGGGTTTTTTTTCTTTTTTCCCTAGCTCCAGACATTATGGCTCATTTGAGTGGGAAATAACTGACTATCAAAAGTTACATCCAATTTAAAACAGCCAAAACCTAAAGCCAAAGCACCATCCGAGATAAAAACATAGGTAAAGGGAAGTCACCAGAGTACAATGGTGACTTTAGAATTAGGAGGGAGGCAAAGGAAAAAATAAATAAAGCAACACCAAAGTAATAAATAAACAAAACAAAAACAAAACATCAGGACTAAGGGACACACCTGTCCGCGGGGTGCCTTCGGAGCCGGCTCTCCGCTTCGGACCTTCCTGAAACACTCGGCTAAGGGCCTGGCCTGGGCTCTCTGTCAAAATAAACGACAAAAAAGGGACGACAAGGTGAAAAGGGTGCGTGTGGCTCACTGGAACTGAGTACGCCAACATGGCCAGGAGGGTGGAGTGAGGCGGAGGGGTTGGAGATGGCTGACGATGGACCTGTCTGAAGTTCAGCACCTAAGGATGTTTATGTGAGTTCGCTGGTCACGCCTAATATCTTCATACTCTTGCGGAGTGAACCTGCAGTTATGAGCGTGAGAAGACAGGGCTAGCGGTGACTTCCGAACTAGCGACTTCCAAAAGCCAAAAGAAAGAAAACTCTGCTTCAGTAACTCGAAAGAGCAGAAGAACTTATCACAACACGGCTGACAGTACCACTCCAATTACAGTCATTAAAAGGAATGGCCCTGAAAAACACACCTAAGCCTCATCAGACTTCAGCAACTGTGCCTGTGACCTCCAGGGGGTCTTGAGAGTTGAGGTGGGGTACCACAAGGCCTGAGGGCTAAAGCTCAAAGGCTAAATGGGGGCTCAAATCATTGAAGGAGTTAAGGAATTTTAAAAGCTGTTTCTACTCAAACGAGAGGATTTCAGCAGCACAGAGAAGGCCTCTGAAAGACAAAACAAGTTTATGATGCTGACCTAACAGAGTATTTCACATTAAAACATCTAATTTTTAATTAGTTTACTATCAAAACCCCCAAAAAAACGTGCACACAAAAGATACGTGAGCTATGGGTTAACATCAGTAAACCTCAGCCTAGTCCCGTTATTTATTTGATTAATTATTCGCCTGCTGCGAGACTTGGAAAGCCTCCAAAAATGTTCATACCCAGAGGCTTAGCAAGACCACAGTTCATCTCTGGTGCCAAATTGTTGTAGTGCACCCTCCAGCCAAGTAAGAAGTTGCTCAGACACTTTCCGAAGCTTACATATGGCAGCAGTGGCTACTTGGTTGCTTCTGCTGCTCCTCACAAATGTCCAGTGCTCTGCCAAATAGGCCTATAATGCATAACGAGAGTGGACAGCCATGTGGCCAGTGGGTTGCAGCTCCCTGAAAACAGCGAGGCCTGCCTCGATCATTTGAAATCTAACTCAGGCTAGCTTTCCAACTCGTCTGGAACTTCCAGCTTGAGAAACACATCACCATGGGATATCTGACACTTTCCCCTTGGATAGTTATGCTATGGTTCAAATGGACGTGGAGAGTGATCTGAGGTCAGTCGCTGGACTGCATACTTTCTTGCTGCTCTGTAGCCAGAACTGGAGAAACCTATAGAAATACCATGTTTAATACATAGTAAATTTAGATAACTGATTACTATTTTACAACTAACAATACAATTATTAAAATTATTAAAATAAAATTATTAGGAATGCTCCCATAATATATGACTCATTGTAGACACAGGTGCCCAATGGGGCAAACGCAGCTTGTATACTCTCCAATGAAGACCATGAAATCAAAATATAAAGCCCCTCTGCATTGGGCTTAAATCAAGTGAACTGCATTCTCTGTTCACTTCATGTCAATAATCGAAAACTAGCCAACAGCTAATCAGTTTATGAGCTAGAACATCAGCCAACACCAGTACCTGACCTCACTAAAATTCCTGTGGCTGTATGCCATCAAGTCCTTTTGGTCTTCTCCAAACAAAGTGCAAGACCCTAGAGTTATCATATAATCTACGAAATTATATATGGCGCTTTTCCACTGCATGGTATCTGCTCTACTTGACTCGACTCTATGTAAAGTGTACACCTTGCAGAGTTGTGATTGGCCAGAGAGAGTTGCCATTCAACTCCACGCAATGCAGACATCAAGCACAAACCCTCCATCGACTCACAATGGCAGCTTGTAAAATGCGGGCTTTTGAAGAGGGTCAAGCGCTCCTTGAATCGGTGGCCAACAATAGCAATGGATAAACTCTACTGATCTGTCTGAACTGATGATGGAGCTGTGTTCATTTCCAAACAACAACAACATGCAAATACACGATGAGTAAACAATGCTTAACTTTACCGCTGCCGTTGTTGTGACTTCCGAAGTCCGTTGTTCCCGTTAGAGACGGGGTTTTCCAACATGACCAGCTACATTTCAGGGGGTAGCTGTGGTACTGGAAAATCAACCAGGTACCAAACAGAGAGTTGAGTCGAGTTGGTACCTCCAAAAGTGTGACATACATAGAAAATAATGAATGATACTTAGCTAGCAGTAATTGACCACAAATGGTTCTGTTGACAAAACGCTATCACTACCTGAAACCGCTCCCTCCACACAGCAAGGCCTTCTCCAATCATTCTCAATCAAACTCCAGCTTTTCATCTCATCTGGATCCTCAAGGGCCCTGGCGCACACTCGGGGTCAGACTGAGAAACCTGAGGCTTCTGTTATGTGATAGCCAATCGGGTGTTATCCCAGATTCCTCTTCTTACGGTTATGCAACAGCAAATACTGACACCTAGTGGTCTGTATGTATCTAAGACTGCTTCGGAGCATCAACGAGTCCATTCAGGGATTGCAAAGCAATTTTTATAGAAACCAAACGTAAAAATAAAAAATGATAACTTCCATAAATAGCCTTTGCAAAGATTTAAGGGTTAAAGATGGACAGGAGAGGTGATCTAAGGTCAGTATGGATTGACAGCTTCCCGACGGCCTGCATTCCTGGCGCTCTGAGGCCGGAACTGGAGCGAGCAACGTGGATCGAAACTCTACAGGACTTACCGTTGCCTTCCTTCTGGGTCAATACTATTGATCAGTGAAAGGTTTCGGTATGGATTAGCGCACGATGAGGACGGGCCCACAGAGCCTGAAGGACGATCGGAAGCTCGCTCGTGTGGAAATGAGTCGTGATGGAAAAGATGTGAAGGATCTAAACTGACGTCTGAATCGATATGCAGAGAGACGGAGGAGAGACGAGTTCATCGTGCCATATGCTGCACTTTTCTACACTCCAAACTAACAGGCACTTGTTTACTGCTTAATCCCACTTTCTCAAACTCGGTTTGATTAAGCGTTAATGTCTGGAAACTCAGATGTAATGGCCCAAATGCATACTAATGCACGCTAGTGTCTTAATGATGACATTCACATTTCTCAGAGGAAATCAAAATGGCGTGCAAAACTAAAAATTACGCTGATTCAAGATCAACAATTAGAGAAATACTTCACCCAAAAGTGCTGATGTGCTTAATAAGGACGAGGGAAGTGTGGACTCAGCAGCTGCATCTTTTAATGTGGAGGCTCTATTTCAGAGGTATTGAAACTTTCTTTGACCTCTGTTGCCAGTTTGTTGAGAATTGCTTCACCGCTGTTATTATCTGAGGACTTTGACTCCTTACTGTTATGAAAATAAAATAAACCAGATTGTGAACAATAAAATGATTGTGAAAAGGAAAATTGAAATTAAAAGGGAGTGTACATATTCATTTTGTCCAATTGTGCACCTTATTTGAGCGATAAAGTTTATACATTTTCATAACTATTGATGGTAAACCTCCGCTGTCCTTTTCTATGTATTCATGAACTGGTAGTTTGTTTGTAATAATGACACTAATTATTGTATGTGCTTGTCCACTGCTTTAATAAAAGTCCAGTTGATTTATTACCAGCACCATCTGCATTTTCTGGGTGAAGTGTTCCTCGAAGAACCAGGCACCACTCACCTCTTTGTCTCCCCTGGATGCTGCGCAGGGCCAAGATGTTCTGCTCGTCTGAGAGGAACTGCTTCATCTTGTGGAAGGGTTCCTTGCCGCGGATGGTCAGCTTGCTCCAGGGCTTGGGACGGGCCAGGATCTCGCTGACCGAGCCCTGTGACAGGCCCAGGACGTAGTGCCCAAAGACGCGCTGGCCGATGTTGTGCTTGATGAGCTGTTCCTTGACCTGGCGGGCGATCTCTGCAGTGTCCATGTCCTCGCCCTCGGAGGCGCTGCCAGCCCCCTCAGAGCGGCTGGGAGAGGGAGCGGTCCCCCCGTTAGCGTCCGGGCTAATGCAGGACGGCTGGTGGGGTGTTAGGGAGCTTTGGGCCAGCGGGCCGGGGGCGTAGTGGGCTGGGGCGAAAAGCATGGAGCCGTCCTGCAAAGCCTTGGAGTAAAAGGTCTGCATTAGCTGCCGTTGCAACAGGGAGTTCAGTGCCACTTTTCCTGCCAAAGGGAAGGCGGCTGCGCCGTAAAAGTCCTGGCCCAAACCCGTGGCAGGGAAATGGGGGTGAGTCCCGTTGGAGGGCGGATCAGGGGCTGGGGGCGGTCCCGGGGCCGAATTAAGCCCTGTCCCTGCTCGAGCCGAAAGTTGGGAGGATGTGGGAGGGGGCGTGGCTCCCTTCAGGGTGGGCGTGGCTGAGTTGGTGGCAGAAGGAGGGCCGAGTTGGCAGGGCGGAGTCTCCTCTTTCCCTTTCTGGCCGGCTGACCCTACAAGAAAGGGCAAACACAATGCATTATGGGGGGAGTTAACAAAAAAAAATTAAAAAATTAAAAAAAATATAGGGGTCCAAAAAAACAGTTTTCCTTTTATGTTTTAAAGCTGAGAAACTTAAATAATTATAGATTTCTTTTTTTTTTTTTTGCCAAGCCCCCCAGACAAGCTGCCCATGCATTTGTGGTTTGCACCTTTCTTGTAAGCAACAGCCTGGAAGGACAAAAGATCTTGGACATGGGATGACCGTCATGCAATTTGATGCTGCCATCCAGATCCGTTGCCACCAGTTTCTCTGTATGTGGTGAAGTGAGGCAGAATTGGAGCATGGTCCAGTCAACTCAATCGGCTATGCCTAAAAAGTGTCGGGGGCTTTGATGGTCTAACAAAGAATTGGTGCTGGCCTCTGACCTTTATAAATGTCCGTTCCACTCCGTTCCTCCTACGTGACTGATGTACATTAGTGCATTAACCGTACAGTCTCTGCCGATGACGCCTCCATGACTCGACGAGACAAAAAAGCAGGTGTTCTTTCAAAAACAAGAATGTTAAAAAAGGGGGGAAGAAGTTCAGACTGCACAGTCACTCCCGATGAAGGTTAAGCATTAACGTGGTAAATATTCATCGTATGGCCTCATGCGAATCGGTTAAAATATTCATAAGCCACCAAGGGCCGGGTCTGAACAGGGCGGCCGTGCGGTGCGTTAGATCTTAACGCAGGTGGACGGCTCTCTAAGGGGAATGGTTTAAGGGGGGAACATTTAGGAGCCTTAAAAAACTCCAACACAATGAATTTTTCATGGATCTCATGTTGTGCTACATGTTTGGCTATAACACAGTACACCAAGGGCATCGTTCCATAACCATGAGAAATATTTCTGCGGACCCGAGGGGGTACATTTCTCTACCTGAATGCAAACACAAAATCAAATGCTCTGAAAAACACAATAACACCCCATCAGCGACGTGAAGGGCAGCACTAGGGCGATTTCAAACCTTTACAAGACGCAAGGGCCTGAGGTGAGGTTGCCAAGACTGTTTGAAGGAGTGGACCCGGTGAACATGGAAGAAAATAATCAACAAATGAATTTCATGTATGCTGATGACCAAAGGGCCCTCTAATTTAGTGGGACGTGATGAGGAGGTCAGGCAACAGTGACCTGTCAATTATGCTAATTTTTTATGCAAAGTTTCCAGCGCTATTTAAATACCCTGTTTATGCAGCCCCAGAGCAAAGGCTCTTGACATTTCTCTCTCACACCCACACACACACACACACACACACAGACACAGAAATACACAGAAACGTGGGGTCAGATCATGTTTCCAGGTTTGTTGCAATCTCTCCAACAACTTGCATATTTACTCTCATTCTGAAAATGAGAGCTTGAAAATGACTCCCAAACACTGGAATCTGTAGGGCATCACCTCCTGTAAAGTTACATATTTGCAGAAGTACACTGCTAACTCTTAAAAAAATAACACACTTTTTTTCCCCGGGAATGTTAATGCAAAAAGAAGGACCTCTGAGTGTGCGAGAGACAGATTAAGTGAACAGAGAAACAACGAGAGAGAGAGAGAGAGAGCGAGAGCACAGAGCAGGATGGAGAAAGAGCACATAAAGCAGCCTGCTCTATAGTCAGCACGCTGCTGGAAATGTCAGCGGCACATCTGGTGATGAGCAATTATCAAAAGAGCCATGACTAATGTGGCAAAGTGCTGAAGTGGCCCATTTTTTCGACATGAAAAACAGTTCAAAAAAAGTGTCTCCATTTTAGCAGCATTAACTTGTTCCACCCTTTTCCATCACCTCCAGATTGTCCCATAATACTCAGATTCCAACATAATACCAACATAACATTGTCACTGTCCAATTAACAACATGCAACTCTATTTTTGTGGATTTTTTGTGTGTTATGATGAATTAACCAATAGAAATGCTCAAAAATTACTGAAAGTTAAGTGGGTTTTTCCTTCTCCTGTAAAGTTATTATTTTGGGAAATACATATATATCAATGCAACCAGTAAAATGATCTGTAGCTGTGCATCTTTGATATTTAATCTACGCTTGAAGTCCTCTAATTCAATACGGCTTATAAATGTCTTTTAAAGTGAATGTCAGAGTCTTTGTTGGTGCCAGACCTTCTGGGAGAACAATGGATTATTCAATGAGCAGCAAACTAACAAAAGCCACAACTGGGAATTATGACTCTCTCATTGTTAAATATATATGATACACAAAGTCATTGGTTTCAAAGTGCAGTCATCGTTAAGTGCAATGATCTGAATTTGATTTACAATCGTAATACTGGGACAGACCAAATAAATATAGTATTTTCTTTAAAAATTCAACAAAGGGACTGGGACTCACTCCCTCAGTTCTCTGCAGAAAGCAGCTGCACTCCTTGAAACCCAAAACCACAGTTTGCAAGAAATTCTAAGTAAATTACATTTCTGCAGCTATTGCAGGTGAATATAACATCTGGGGTCCTCCTGGTCTGCTTTCTGATCTCTAAACAAACGGCTCAACAAGCCTGTCTAGTCTCCGGGCAGCCGGAGTGGACCGGGCAGACTTACCGCTCAGCTCCGTGTTAGCGATGCGCAGGGAAGCGTTCTCAGACTGAAGACCACGATTCTTCTCCAGCAACAAAACCTCTAGAGGCTTAGACGAGTCCTGAAACAAAGGAGAAAAGTTCTATTATGTGTTCTGGAGACGACAGAGAAAATGGCATGCCCACTACTCTCCAATGTATTTATTAAAATGGCAAAGGAAGTCAAGGCTTTTCAAAACACAGCACTCGTTTTGGGCCCCTGAGCCACCAGAGGACTCTGTTATTTATAACATTTATATAACATTACACAGAAAGCTTTGAAATCCAGAGTTTTTCTTTTTTTCATTAAAACTACACTATTCAACATTTGGAGGCCTCTCTGGTGGAAAGGTGTAACTGCATTGAAGAAAATTTTGCAAAATGGGCTGTGCCTTGGACCTATTTGATTACAGCTGTTGATTAATTCAGGTCGTTGTTCAAACATGAAGTACATGCCTTTGCCGATGTAAGTGAATGATATACTCTCATATTATTTTATAATATCTTCATCAGTGTAATGTTGATTTACACTGTACTGGGGCTGTGTGTGTGAAAAGGGTTTTTTTTTAAGCAAAACATTTTACATAGTGCAGCATTTGAAGAGAAAGAAATGTGTCTATGTTACAATTACCTGCACTGTGGCATTATCAGTGGGCCCGAACTCCATAGACTTCAAGATACTGTGGAGAAAATAAAGGGTATTTGTCAGTAACGGACAGAAATATATACATTTACCCAAACGATCACTCAGGACTTTTGGACAGAAATACCAGAGCCACACACTTACTTTGAAACAACGCAAATTAAATCCATTTTCGTCAAAGAATTCGAGTCATCTCGAGCCCTGTTCTCTCTGTCGTACTTTGGGCAGCGGTTAAATAGGAGGCGTGATCTTTTTTCATGGCCAGATCAGATCAATTCTGGTGGCATTAGTGAGGAATGCTTTCAGAGATGCTATCACTGCTAGGGACTGGCAGTGCGAACGTGGTAGATAAGGGCGGGTTTGAGCATGGGCCAGAAGGAGAAAGGGCCTCGGATCGAGCCAAAAAAAAGGGCCTATTCACAGGAGGAAGCCCTGACTCAGATCTATAAACACACGCAATTGAGTTAGAGTCGGGAACGGCAGACGTACCGCACGGACTAAAGCGGTTAAAGTCCATCAAAGACAGACGGTAACCAGATCAGCCTTGTGCCGATAAGACCACATCAGAGCTCTGCGCTACGCAAACCCAGTTAGCCAAGCATCCCAACACTCCCGAACCCACAACACAAGCGCTCTTCAGCAGCACTGATTAATCATAATGACCGATCTGGTATTTGCAACACAACTATGAGGCTGGACGTGAGGCTAATAATAAAAAAAGCCAGTGCATTATCGAGAATATTCAGAGGCTGTTAGTGAAGTGCTGGGGTTAATGAGGCAGCTCAGCTCCTACCTCAGCTCTTTCTTCACCTCCTCGTAGTCGGCCTGCTCTTGCAACTTCTCCTCCAGTTGCTGCAGGAGAAAAGAAGTGAATAAAAGAGGTTAAAAGAGAGGCATTGAATAGAAGAAAATTAACTGAGAAGGAACAACACAAAACTGCTCTGAAGATACGATTCCGCTGGAGATGCAAGTGATGAAAGACCAATACTTAGCACTGTGCTGCAACTGTCAAAGCTAAGGATGCATTTATATCAACAGCCTGGTTCCCTTGGTCCAGGCATTGATGTATTTTAGTAATGATATTACAATTTTTATAGTATTTAATGGGGTCCACCCAGTGCTTTTTAGATGGAGCTTGTGAAGGCCAAACCATTACAAATGAGGCTGAAACCGTTTTCGTATTTGGATTTACTGTTCCACCTTAAATGATGCTTACCAGGCGCCAGAACGCAACCGCTGCACAATTTAAGATTTAATATGAGCAGCATATTTAAATAACAGAAGCCAAATTCAGCTATGGATAAAGAAACTAGAATTAGAGGGACGTGCTTCATTTGGAGAACTACTTTTTGGTGGAGGGACAATGTACAGGACTTATTTACTTTCTTTTTTTAATCTGCACTTTGGGAAATAGCAATCCAACAATAACACACTCTTTTTTGTTTCTAATGCTTAAAACGATAGTTCCCTCTGTATAAAGGTAAAACCGCAGTTAATGTGTAAATATTGTTTGTACGTGTGTTACAGCTGGCATTATGAGGCAAAGGGAACGTTGTGTATACTGAATTTTACTGAAATAAAGTCAGTGCTGAAACCTTGAGCGTGGCGCTCTTGGCGCTGAGCTGTTGCTCCAGCTGGCTGATCTGGGAGGAGGAGTTCTCGCGGAGTTTGGCCAGACTGGCCTGCAGTCTCTGTACATCCTCCACCAGCTGCACCATCTCCCTCTCCTTCGCACTCAGCTCGGCCTCCAGACTGGAGCGGGACACCACTTCCACTGCCTGCTCCTACAAGCACACACACAACACAGAGATTTAGGAACAGTGCAGCGGATAACATCATGCTGGAGAGGGGTTCGATACCCGACCCAGATGACCACAGCACTATTAACAACATACAGTCCTTGGGCAAGACTTCCAACTCTATATTTGCGTGTACAATGTTTTAAATATCGTAAAACATTACAATAAAAGTACATTAATTAACGGTACTTAAGAATATATTAAGTAATACGACTTAATAAGTTATTAAGTAATGATAAAAACAAGAAGTAATTTTATAAAATCCCCAAAAATGCTAGTTAATGTTAGTTCTTGTTTCTTATCCTTACTTTTTAATCGTGACATTACCTAAGCATTTAGTAGCACTTACTACTGTCTTAAGGTTCATGAATTAATGTGTTACCTAAAATATTAAGTTGCTCTGGACAAGCGTCTGAGGCATGACCACAGTGTGGGTGACATATTAACACAGACACAAATTCTGCACGGACCAAGTCTTAGTTTTGTGTTGTCAAAATGCATTCAGCTCAGGATAATGTTGAGAGAATCAGAAACTACACAAGCTTGAAGCTGGAGGTCAGAAAGCCGAGTGCTCGTACCATGTCTGGAGCTTTCTGGATCTGCGTGGCCAGCTGCAGGGACTTGTTGGCAGATGTGAGCTGCTCCCTCAGAGCCTCGGCCTCTCTCTCTGCAGCCTCCGCTCTCTGTGTGGACATTAATTCCTCATTAACTTTTCAATAAACACTAGGAAAAAGGAAGAGCACTGACGTGTAGAGGGTGGTGTTTGCAGGCAGCTGCTTGTCTAGTGTTGCTCCTGAAAGAAAGTGTATTAATAGGTACTTTGCCCCCACCCTCTTTTGGCGCAGTAACAGATTCTACTTTTCTGGAGTCGAGAAAGGCTTTGGATTATATGCTGGAATTTTCCTATTGGTTTTGGTGGTGTTGTGATGCCAGGTCAGGTACTGAACGATTAGCTTCAGATCACGAAATCCACGTCAACTCATTGTAAACGTACGAGTTGGAGTGGATGGTATGGGGTGGAGGTATGGACGGAGAACCAATAAATACCAGGACTTTGTTGAGGGCTGCCCAACAACAGCGTTCTCCAGCCAAGTGATCTGGGCAAACTGCACAATCCGTTTTTATGAAACACCCCCAGTTTGCTTAGAGCCAAGTGACAGCTTTAATTTGTTATCGGCAATGTTAGCAATTTCTGATGAAGCGTTCCTTTTAAGCGTCCATCACACCAGTGGGTTGTGATGGCTCCCCTTTTGGCATTCAGATCCATGTCAGTCTTAATGAAGGGCCACGTCTGATGAGCCCCTGGGCTCAGATCTCTCTGATATGAAGCAGAAACGCCTGCAGAATCAACTCTTCACAAATACTCTCATCAATTCCTCACTGCTCTGTGCTCTGGCCAGTGCTCAATGCTACTATTGCACAAAGTTCAATCCTCAATTGATGAAAAGTGTGACCTGTTTATCCAAAATTTGTTTTTGAAATGATATAATAGGTAGTATGTGCTCCTTTTCCATAGTAACAGCATTGGTTTCTAATTACAAACTCCACTCCAACTCGTATTAATGTATCGAATGGTGCTCCATCGCTGCGGAGAATACAGTTCCACTGCTCCACAGTCCAAAGCTGGGGAGACTTATACCCATTTGGCAAACACTTGCAATTGATCATGGGGGATGTACAGGGGTTGGACAATGAAAGTGAAACCCCTGTCATTGTAGTGTGGGAGGTTTCATGGCTAAATTGGAGCAGACTGGTGGCCAATCTTCATTAACTACACACTGCACCAGTAAGACCATGTGCATCCAATGGTTCAAACACTGTGTCCTGAAGGCGGTGCCGTGTATCAGGACGACAATGCACCAATACACACAGCGAGACTGGTGAGAGACTGGTTTGATGAACATGAAAGTGAAGTTGAACATCTCCCATGGCCTGCACAGTCACCAGATCTAAATATTATTGAGCCACTTTGGGGTGTTTTGGAGGAGGAGCGAGTCAGGAAACGTTTTCCTCCACCAGCATCACGTAGAGACCTGGCCACTATCCTGCAAGAAGAATGGCTTACAATCCCTCTGACCACTGTGCAGGACTTGTATATGTCATTCCCAAGACGAACTGACGCTGTAAAAAAGAGGCCCTACACCACACTAATACATTACTGTGGTCTAAAACCAGGTGTTTCACTTTCATTGTCCAACCCCTGTAGACTCATGCATCTGCACTAGAGCATCTCTGATGCCTGCCTATGCAGACCATACAAACTGTGCTGCTCTTTAAACAATTCATTATAAGAGTCGTCTTAAAACTTTCAGAGAAATAAACTCAGCAGAGACTGAAGTGACCGTCACAATGAGCCTCGCTGTGAAGGCACAGAGCAGGAAGGCGTGACCGAGCCTGAGGCGCATATCAGTCAAAACAGCAGCACATGAAATGGTTCACGTCTAAATGTCAACACAGATATCTGTAGTTTATGCATCAAGGCAACTGACAAAAATAAGATGAAACGAAGGTGTGATTAAAAGCCTAGTCTGGGAAATCTTTAAGGACACGCTGGAATTAAAATAAACCTTTATGTAAATGATCACTTAAAATATGGAAATTAAGATCAAATGTCTTATTTGAGAAATAGCCTGCTTTTAAAGGGGTTTATTATGAAAACTCATTGGTTCGGAGCAAGTGCACATTAATAGGGAGGATCTAGAGTCCATCGACTCACATACTGTGAAACAAGACCACCCAATCATTTCTCTAAATCAGAAAAATAAGGATCCTGGGAG